>NW_028243361.1:0-102269 GCF_964263255.1 Lissotriton vulgaris
TTTAACAGTTCCTCCCGCCAAAGGCCGTCTCACTGGGCGAGGTGTTTCTGGATGAAGGGCATGAAATGACTTTACTAATCTTGAAGCGTGTACATTACCTTCTGGTTCCCAAGATCGTTCGGATGGATCATACCCTTTCCAATTGATCAGATAGTACAGACGCTACTCATTCGGAAACGTGGGCTGACCTGTTTGGGGGTTATCTCTCCTGCCTCTGCTCCTGACAAGGACACACCGCGACTTTGTTTTTTCTACTCTGGGACGCGGCTCTTGACCCCGAGCTGCCACCGTCTGGACCAGGACCCGCCCTCACCGCCCACACCGCTGCGGGACTGCGAGGCACTTCCAACACCTGAAGCCTCTTCCCGCAGCGGCCCCGCCCCCGCCCGATGCTTCAGCATAAACTTTCGCAGCACCCGCTGCGCGGGTGCTACTCATTCGGAAACGTGGGCTGACCTGTTTGGGGGTTATCTCTCCTGCCTCTGCTCCTGACAAGGACACACCGCGACTTTGTTTTTTCTACTCTGGGACGCGGCTCTTGACCCCGAGCTGCCACCGTCTGGACCAGGCCCCGCCCTCACCGCCCACACCGCTGCGGGACTGCGAGGCACTTCCAACACCTGAAGCCTCTTCCCGCAGCGGCCCCGCCCCCGCCAGGTGCTTCAGCATAAACTTTCGCAGCACCCGCTGCGCGGGTGCTACTCATTCGGAAACGTGGGCTGACCTGTTTGGGGGTTATCTCTCCTGCCTATGCTCCTGACAAGGACACACCGCGACTTTGTTTTTTCTACTCTGGGGCGCGGCTCTTGACCCCGAGCTGCCACTGTCTGGACCAGGACCCGCCCTCACCGCCCACACCGCCCACACCGCTGCGCGACTGCGAGGCACTTCCAACACCTGAAGCCTCTTCCCGCAGCGGCCCCGCCCCCCGCCCGGTGCTTCAACATAAACTTTCGCAGCACCCGCTGCGCGGGTGCTACTCATTCGGAAACGTGGGCTGACCTGTTTGGGGGTTATCTCTCCTGCCTCTGCTCCTGACAAGGACACACCGCGACTTTGTTTTTTCTACTCTGGGACGCGGCTCTTGACCCCGAGCTGCCACCGTCTGGACCAGGACCCGCCCTCACCGCCCACACCGCTGCGGGACTGCGAGGCACTTCCAACACCTGAAGCCTCTTCCCGCAGCGGCCCCGCCCCTCCCGTTTAGGAGGATATAAACAGCCTACCCGTCTCGCGCAGCAGGACGCGCGCGGGACGAAGCTCGGGGCGAAGCCCGGGCAAAGGGCGGGCCCTCTGAGGCCCTCGTAGGCCAGCGTAGGCCGGGCCCCCTTTTTTTCCGCCTACAATATTGGGACTGTACTCAGCGTTAAGGGTGGTGGATATAGCATTGATGTCTGTTGAGGGTTGCATTGGGAAGGTGGGGGGTACACGAAACGGGACCCTAGATAATTACTTCTCAAAGGCCTTGGTTGATAGTGATAGGGAAACCTCCTTGGCTGAGCGTAGAGCAGATCGTCGGCGCTCAATCGAGAATATGAAAAATAGGCCACTCACTGATACCTCTCTTACCCCTGCCCCTCAGGAGGGTGGCTCCCTCAGCACTTGTGAGGTTCTAGCATCACTGGAGGATATTCCGCTCTTAGGGGGTCATTAGGATTGCCGTTTTTCCGCATCCTCGGGGCCGGCGGAAGCCACCGCCGGCCCCGAGGATGCGGAAAAACCGCAGCGGACTGACCAAGGACCCACCGCCACATTAGAATGGCTGGTGGGTCCTGGTTTCCGTCCGCAGCTTTTCCGCCGCGGTCAGCTTACAACCGCGGCGGAAAAGCTCTAATATGGTGACGGTGTCTTCCAGACACCGTCCACCATATTAGGATGGGCAGTAAATTATGCTTTTCCGCGGCGGGTTTTCCGCCGTGGAAAAGCATACGGAACTTCACTGCGGGGGCCCGTTGCGGGCCCCCTAGGTGAAGGGGGGGTGGGGGGTGCACATGGGGGGTACCTATGGTACCCCCCCTGCATTTGCATGCAGAAAGCGGCAGGCACCGCGCGGTGCCTGCCTCTTTCTGCATGCAAAAGCAATGCGTGCATTTTTAACATTGCCGCGGGTGCAGCTTGAAGCTGCACCCGCCGCAATGTTAAAAATAGAGGATGTGACCGCCGGGGTGGCGGTCACATCCTAATTGCACAGGAGGGAACTCCGCATGCCATGCGGAGGTTCCCTCCTGCTCTGGGGTCGCGGACGGACGCAATTCCGTCCGCGATCCTAATGTGCCCCCTACTGCGGGACTGTATCCCTCCTTCCACATGTTTATCCACTGAACAGGCTGCCCCCCCCGTTAGCCCCATTTGCACTTCAGTGGATTTAATAACCCAGCCCTCCACTGCAGCGAAACCAAGGATGTCTAGGCCGAAACAGAAAGTTGCAATTGAGACGCATGGTCCCCCCCAAGCAAGAAGAGAAGGAAACTGAAGGGTGGGTAGGGTAAAGCTAAAATACCCCATTCCGACTTTGGGAAAGTTACCAAGTCCCATTCCACTTCCGGTATGTTAACCATGGAGGTCACAGAAATTCCACCACCCCTGACACCATCGCAAGCAGTGACCCCCTCTGTTTTGGGCCCAAACACAACAGACCATGACACCCATCCCACCGCCACTTCACTGGGGAATCTAGAATTCCTACTTAGATCTTTACTCCTTCCCATAAATGAGAGTATCAAAAAAGTGGAGATTAGGGTTACCATCTTGGAGACGGCTATAAGCAGCATGGTTACTTTAGCCAAGGCCCAAGCGACAGGGGTCACTCAACCATCAACCTCTGCTAAGCAACCTCCTAATAATGTTTCTATAGTGGAAAATCAGCCCCCCAAACTTAACCCCCAGCCCCCTGGCGGGGCCCCTGACGATCATCAAAGACCGCCCCGCCAAAAGCCACAAAACACCCCAGCCCCAGCTCCAGCTGGCGACTCACAGAAGGGGCCAACAGGGGCACCCATAGGGAACACACGGGAGGACCAGGGTAGCGGCAAACCTTCTAGAGTTCCTGTTACCAAAAGGCCGCAAGTGGAGATTCCCCCACAAGCAGTCCCCTTTGTGGTCATTTTGACTGGGGTCCCTCCTCTACCTGAAAATAAGAGAGAGGGATATGCTCAGCTGAAAAACAAAATAATGCACTGGCTGCGCACTTATAGGCCCATTGCATACAATATCGATGGAGAAATAGTGCACGTCAGGCGGCTCAATTGGCTGGGTAACAGACGTAAGGATATTGAGGGAGACCTGGTGGTGGTTAACTTTAGAGACCCACGGGCAGTGGATTATATATTAAATTGGCCCACAGGAAATGGAGACACTTGCATTACCCCGAGGGCTTTGACATACTTTTACCCTAGAACTGGGATGTTTCCGCCACCCTACACTAACGGTCTGCTACCTCCCCATCCCAACCCCCGCCTTCACATAACATCAGGTATGCCCCATATGGACAATACCCCGCACAGGCGGCTGACTTCTCGGGCTGGTCTTCGGTACCCCAGAGAAGCATCAGGAATGCCGATAGAAGAATGGAGCACCTGAGGCCTTCACCCCTCTGGAGATGGGTAACAGGTTCTCCATGCTATCGGGTCTAGAAGACTGCGACTGAAGTCTACAGTCAATGGGGGAGAAGGGTGGTTGCATAAGTAGTGTCCTATCACAGGGTATTGTGTTTGAAGAACAAAGGGAGGCAAGAGGAAATGACAATAGTCAGGCGGGGGACAGTAATTTACCACCGACACCACATGGCTATGTGGATGCCCCTGCCACCACTAACGAGGGGGAAAGGAGAGGGAGCAAGGGTATTTCGGTATTGACCTCCATAGACCATAGAGATATCCACCTGATATCCTGGAATGTGGCTGGTTTAAAAAGGAAGATGGAGCTCCCGGAATGGCACACATTCATCGAGAAGTTCCATGTCTGCCTATTCCAGGAAACTTGGAGTCTCCACCCTTTATACAAATCAGGATATACTACACATTCTGCCCCTGCAGTAAGCGATGGGAAGGGTAGACCAGCGGGAGGACTACTGGTTTGGATCAAAATTGATCTGAACTGGGATATTGCCATAAATAACTCTGTATGCAGGGACCTCCTTCACCTATCTTGCAGAGGACCGGCTGGGGGGATTAGGGTGGAACTATTCAACGTTTATGCTAGAGGGACACCGGGGGACACATCCTCAGAAACACTAACTAGTCTGGACTTAGCACTAGCGAGGTGTCCACACTTGGCAAAAATCATTGTAGGGGGGGATTTCAATTGTACATTTGAGCCCCTGAGTGGGGACGATCCCCTTGGTACCGAGGGAGAAGATTCTAGATGGTCCATTCCAGCCTTGTCGTTACCCCCTATCCGAAAATGGTCGGCAAGGGCAATCCAAATTAATGCCCTAACCAGGGAACATAAACTAAGAGCTCTTAATGGTAGGACCAACTCGGATAAGGATGGTGCAATGACATTTAATAGGCTCAGCGGCCCATCTAGAATAGATTATATCCTGTTAGACGACAGACTATGGAAATACCTTCTAGATATGGAGGTGGTGGCTACACAGGATAGTGACCACAATCCCCTTTGTACAAAGCTTAGGTGGGGCAATGTTAAGACAGGAGAGTTACGTGCTCCCCTGAGGCTGACCAAGGAGGTGGTCCCCTATAATAGTAATCGTAGGCTGAAATGGGACAAGGCCCAATTAAATGAAGATCAACTAGGGAGTATAAAATCACTTGTGGAAGATCTGACCCTGGACCTGTCAGCACGGGAACAGGAACCTAGAAACGTACTAGAGTCACCAATCTCCTTAGAAACAGTCTACAAGAATACAATTGAGCAGGTGAGCCAATATTTTTTAAAAGGGATTAATCTTAAGGCTAGCAATATACCGCCCATCTCCACCAATCCCTGGTATAATGCCCAGTGCAAGGGTAAAAGGAAGGAGCTAGCAGCTGCCCTCCTCAAAAAAGATCCCTCACTAGTTAGAGCGGCTAGGAAGGATTACTCGAGGGTTGTAGCAGCTGCCAAACGAGAATGGGAAGAAAAACATTGGCAGGATCTTTATGGGGCAGTCTCCACGAGGAACTCAAGGCTGTTTTGGGACCTAATTAACAAATCTAGGCAACAGAGATCACAACCATTAGCCACCCATATAACAAGTAAGCAATGGGTCGACCACTTTTCCGCAATATATGGCGGAAATGAAGCTGACCTTCCTTTAATGGTAGATACGGGGGGAGAAGGGGGATATGCAAGGGAGCTTGAGGAGCCATTTCTGCCCTTGGAAGTATTAGCGGCAATTAGACGTCTGACCCCAAAGAAGGCGGCTGGCCCAGATGGGATTCCGGGGGACCTTCTGATAAAGGAACCCAAGGCTTGGGCAGAATTAATCGCCCTCATAATGAATTATATTGCCAGGGGGCACCCCGTGCCGGACTCCTGGAAGGGCGCTGAGGTGGTCACGGTGTTTAAAAAAGGGGATAGAGAGGACCCTGCCAATTACAGACCTATCAGTCTGATAGATGTGATACAGAAAGTGGTTGGCAGGGTCATCATCTCAAGGGTTGGAGTCTGGATGGAAGAGGAACAAATCCTCTCCCACCTACAAGCAGGTTTTCGACAGAGGGTGGGGACGATGGACCAGGTCTTTCGCTTTTTTGGCATCTATTGGAAGTCAGTTATCATCAATAGAGGCAGTCTCTATATGGCTTTCATTGATCTCAGGATGGCTTTCGACCTGGTCCCTCGAGCAAGGCTGTGGGAGACATTAGAAAAGATGGGCGTTCCGGGGCCGCTTCTGAGCTTCATCGTAAGAGTCCATGAGGGGAATTACGCGAGGATCAGATGGGAGACCCAGGGTCAACTAACGGAAAGGGTGCCCGTGAAGAGAGGAGTACGACAGGGATGTGTCATGACACCGACCCTCTTCTCCCTGTTTGTGAATGGGGTGGTAGAATACCTGAGAGGGGAGGAGGCCGACGCACCATCCTTGGCGGGGGAACGAATCCCCACCCTACTCTTCGCGGACGACACCCTATTGATCTCCAAATCCCCGGTGGGACTCCAAAGGCTTTTAAATCGCTTTAACATCTTTTGTATAGACAGAGGACTTACCATCAATACCTCAAAAACTAAACTCATGGCCTTTTCACCCTCCAAAAGATTCAGGAACAATTTTACACTCAATGGGGCACCCTTGGAGCTGGTGGAATCCTTCGACTATTTGGGGGTAAGGGTCAATAGTCGGATGAGTTGGAAGGACCACCTGGCTAAAATGTTACTTAGCCATAAAAGAGTGGCAGGGGTAACACTGAGGGAGCATTGGGATTCTACAAGCAAACCCGTGGCCCCAGCTATGGCGATATATGAGGGCCAGATACTCCCGTCTGCACTATATGGCTCTGAGTTGTGGGGGTTTGAAAATGTGTTTGAGTTAGTAACTGCGAAAATAAGTTCCTTAGGGAATTGGTGGCTCTTCCCGTCTCCACTCCGTTAATCCCCCTGCGACTCGATTTAGGTAGGAGACCCGTTAAAGATCTGGTGCGGTTGCGCCCTTTACTGTTTTGGGTGAGGCTGCGGAGGACTGAGGAGCTTGCCAATTATGCTGCCGTTCTGGATGAATTGATATTGTTAGACACCGGTAATAAAATCAGATGGTTGTATAATTTGAGGCAGCTGGTGATGCAACTGGGCCTAAGGGATGTATGGGAGAGCCAAATGCCACCTCCCAAATCAGTGATTAAGAAGATTTATTGGGAGTGGGCACAGGCTGACTTAATATGCAGTGGGGCTGGGGGTCCACTTACCGAGCGGTTTTTAAAGATTAAATGGTTCGGGAAGTTGGAACCTTTCCTCGACCTTATAACTAAGCCTTTAGATAGAACCCTTTATTTAAAGTTAAGGTACGGGACCCTCCCGGTACATGATTATATATCGGGGTGGTCTACTGTTGATAGCCCTGCACGCAAATGCCCGGGGTGCGCGGCCCCGAAGGAGACTGTGGCGCACCTACTGTTTGCCTGCCCCGCATATAAAATTGCTAGGAGGATATGGCTGAAACCAGTATGCAAGGGGTTGGGTTTGAGGTGCCATTGTATGGCTTTAAGAGTTCTCTCCACTGACCCTACTTCAACTGTCATGGTGTGCGGGGTGGCTAAATTTTTGGGCAGCGCTTGGCTGACCCGCATCAGGAGGTTAAAACAGCAATAATAGACCACAACCGCTGCCCTTTGGTCCTATGCAAACCTGAGTCAGTATAGCCTGTTGTATTCTCAGCACATTGCTAACACTGTACTGTTGAGAAATTTGACCAATAGTAACATCTGATGAACAGTAATTATGTAATGGTTCCATTTTAATCTTGAATACAATTGTGTAGGTTTTAACTATTGCTTTTACCTTTTAATGGATTGTATGTATAATTGTTGGAAATGTTATTCTTTTATGGTGAATTTTTTACCGAATAAAGATATTCATTCATTCATACAGACGCCCACCAATGCATTTTGCATCCAGGATTTTTTTTACTTCATACTCAAGGTGATCTCCTACCACAATTGGTGGGGTGGGTTATTGGGTCGAGTAAATGGATCGTGGGATTTTAATATGGAGATATGAAATACTGGGTGGATGGAGTAATCTTTTGGAAGAATCAATCTGACAGAAACTGGGTTCAGAATTTTTTCCATAGTGAATGGTCCTATATATCTTGATTTTAGTTTTTTGGGACCTTCAACTTGAATATTTTTAGTTGATAACCAAACTAAGTCCCCTTCTTTATATGGTGGAGTTGGTAATCTATGCTCTTCTGCTGAGTCTTTCATTTTTAATTTGTTCTTGGTTAAGTTCTTTCTAGCTTGTTCCTGGAACATTTGTAACCTAGATAGTCTTTCTGAAACCGTTGGCATAGTTTGTTCTTTTTCAGGGAATGTTACTGGAATAGAACGTGGATGTTGACCTGTTACAAAATAGAAAGGAGAACAGCCTAGGGTTGCATGTGAGGTATTATTGTATGAAAATTCCACCCAGGGTAATACTTCATCCCAACTAGTTGACATGGTGGAAACCAGACATCGTAAACCTTGTTCCAAAAATTGATTCACTTTTTCTGTCTGACCGTCAGTTTGGGGATGAAAAGCCAATGACAGGGCCAATTCTATCCCTAATTGTTTACTAAGCTGA
This sequence comes from Lissotriton vulgaris, assembly GCF_964263255.1. NCBI lineage: Eukaryota > Metazoa > Chordata > Amphibia > Caudata > Salamandridae > Lissotriton > Lissotriton vulgaris. The sequence goes on from NW_028243361.1 coordinate 8,218, forward strand.
TTCCAGAATTCAGAAACGAATTGAGGGCCTCTGTCTGAAATAATTTTACTTGGACGTCCATGGAGTTTGACAATATTTACCAGAAAGTTATTACTGAACTCTGCTGCTGATGGTAATTTAGGCAATGGAATAAAATGCCCCATCTTAGATAATAAATCTATAACTACCAGAATAGTAGTGAATCTATTAGATTTAGGCAAATCAGTAATGAAATCTAGACTTATGGTATGCCAGGGATAAGGTGGAACAGTCATCGGTTGTAAGAGACCCATTGGCGATGGGTGTAGGGCCTTTTGCCGAGCACATACAGGACATGCTTCTACGTAACTTTGTACATCTGTTATCATGTTATCCCACCAAAAATGTCTTTGACAGATTTCCAACATTTTATTTATTCCTGGATGGGCTGCAGTGGCTAGATCATGGTTCCAGGTTAGAACCTGCAAACGAAGTTCTTTTTCAGGGACAAAAATGTTATCTTTATGAAGGAAGAAAACTTCACAATTTGAATTGTTTTTCTGAGACAACCACTGTTGTTGATCCAAGGCATTCACTATTTTCAGAATCTGACTTAAAAAGAGATCCGGATGGATTTCAGCCACAATTTTTTCTGCAGGAATAATACTTTGTGTTTTATCAACTTGCTATTTTTTTCTTTCATACACCAAACATGAAAGGGTATCAGACAAAAGCTGTTTAGCTCCTGGACGATATGTAATCAAAAAAATCAAATTCACTGAAAAACTGCAACCAGCGCATTTGTCTGGGAGTGAAGGCTTTCACGGTGGAATAGAACTGCTAATTTTTATGGTCTGAATAGATGGTAATAGTATGCTTAGCGCCCAGGAGATGATGTCTCCTTTCTTGAAAAACTGCCTTGATTGCTAATAGCTCGCGTTCTGCAATTGTGTAATTTTGTTCTGCGGCCAAGAGCTAACATGAATAAAAGGCAACTGGGTGTAAACGACCAGAGTTAGAATCCTTTTGCATCCACACACCTCCTAGAGCTGTTTGTGAGGCATCCGCTTCAACAAAAAAGGGTCTGTCAGGATCAGGCTGATTGAGGATGGGCGCCAAGGTGAATGCCTTCTTTCGACTTGAAAAGGCCTGCTCTGCTCCAAAGTCCATTGGAACTTTTTTCCTTTCTTTAACAACTGTGTAATTGGTGTTACAATTTCGGAAAAGTTGGAAATGAACCGCCTAAAGAAATTTGCAAATCCTAATAGTCTTTGTGTATCTTTTACTGAGGTCGGAGTAGGCCAGTTCAAAATGGCCTTGACTTTCTTGGGGTCCATTATAATTCCTTCAGGCGATAACCAATATCCTAAAAATTCAACCTTAGGGGTATTAAAGACACATTTTTCTAATTTTACAAACAAAGAATTGTCTCTTAACCTTTGTAACACTGATCGGATATGTTGTGCATGGTCTTCAGGGTTCTTAGAATAGATTAGGATGTCGTCTATGTATACAATTACGCAGACGTCCAGAAGGTCATGTAGTACTTCTTTTATGAAGTATTGGAACGCTGCTGAGGCGTTACAAAGCCCAAAAGGCCTTACAGTATATTCGAATAATCCAAACTTAGTGCGAAAGGCTGTTTTCCACTCATCACCTTCCCTAACACGGATAAGGTGATAAGCGCCTCGCAAATCCAATTTGGTGTATATACTGGAGCCTCGTACTTGATTGAGCAGCACTGGAATCAATGGTAATGGGTAGCTATTCTTTATTGTTGCCTTATTAACTGTGCGATAGTCGATGCACGCTCTCAAGTCACCTGTCTTTTTAGCCACGAAGAAGAGGGGCGACAAGACAGGTGACGTTGAGTGTCGTATAAACCCAAGCTCTAACAACTCATCCAAGTATGATCTTAAATACTGATTCTCTGGCTCGGTTAACGCATAGATTCTACTACAAGGTAGTACTGCTCCTGGAACTAAATCTATTATACAATTGTAGATTCTGTGAGGAGGTAACTTAGTTGTCTTAACAGGGTCAAACACGTCAGAATAGTCTTGGTACTCACTAGGGATTCCTGGATCCAAGGCGGCACAAAAGAGGGGCATAACAGGATCCTTTGTTTCTTGGTAACAGTGTAGTCTACAGTGGGAAGAGTCAAGGGTTACAGTGCGTTTAACCCAATCTATTTTAGGGTTATGGAGTTCAAGCCAAGGAATTCCAAGAATCACTCCAAAAGTGGGTGTATCGATGAGATCAAACACCGTTTTCTCTGTATGACCATTATCAGCAACTAGAATCAAAGGTGTGGTGTGAAAACGAATTAAACCAGAAGACAAGGCTGACCCATCAACCGCCCGTACAAGTTCAGGTTCTTTCTTGGGTACTTGAGTCAATTTCAATTTTCGGGCTAATTCCAAATCAAAAAAGTTGCCAGTGGCACCTGAGTCAATCAAAACAGGTATACTATGTCTCTGTTGTGGAGACAAAATAAGAATCACTCTAACAGTGAAATGTCTGGGAATTTGGTTCATTACATTATTTGCATATTGCGAGATCTTTGGAATAATGTCTCCCGGAGAAACAATCTCGTCTTTCTCTGAGGGAATTAGTTTTCTATCATTTGAGATGAATTTTACACTATTGCCAAAGTTTTTGGTTTTGCCAGTTTAGCAGGACAGTCCCTAGCGAAATGACCAGATTATCCTCAATAATGACATAAGTTCCCTTTACGAGTTCGATCTTTTTCTTCGAGCGATAGTGGGCCTTTTACTCCCCCTATCTGCTTAGGTTCAACGACTACACTCTTTTCTTCTGTTTCTTTTTCATCAGTTTTAAAATGTAAATTCCTAATATCGCCTCTGGGCCTTTCACTCTTCCGTTCCCCGAGTCTATGGTTTAACCTAACTACTAAGTCTTGGAAGTCTGCAAAGTCGTCCGGCAAATTGACTATATGGGCTAAGGAATCCTTTAAGTCGTCCCTGAGTCCCCTGTAAAACAAGGATTTTTTGTTTCTTCTGGCCAATGTGTTTTGGCCAATAGTCTGTTAAAGTTAGATATGTATGATATCAGATCTTTTGATCCTTGGCGCAAATTCAGGAGTTCATTATCGGATGCTTGTATGAAAGTATGATTAGCAAAAAGATTGGACATGGCAGTTTTAAAAGTGTGTAAATTGTGCAAAATAGGATCGTTACTATCCACTAAAGGCATGGCCCAATTAGCTGCCACCCCTCCCAAGTAGGAAATAATAAAGGCTACCTCGGTGGTGTCTGTTGTAAATATCTGTGGTTTGCAAATAAAATGCAGTTGGCACTGACTCATAAAAGTTGTGTATCTATTACTATCCCCAGTAAACCTCTCCGGGTTTGCTAATGGGACAGGACTTGGGGTGACTACTATGACTTGTACTGGTTGTTCTGTGGATTGACCAGATGTGTTTCTAGATTGGAAGGCATTGGTTCCAAATTTGGAAGGAGTTAGAACTGGTGGTCTTCCCTCCTCTGAGGACTCTCTCCAACTGGTAAAACCTAACTTAGTTTTGTCTAATTCCTGCCGAACAGATTGGTTTTCTAACCGTAAGTCCTGCATTTCCTGATTTAGTTTATGCACAAGTTGGGTCAACTGGGTGACGTCTATCTTAATAGTTAAATGATACAAAATCAAGAGGAAACAAGGGAATGTGTGGCTTTGCTTTCTGTTGCGCAATAGTCACGGCGTTCCGGTTGTTTCCTTCTTGAAGTTGTGAGGTCCCAACTCCCCAGTGAATCAATCAGCCCAAACAAGGAGGTAGACACTTGATGGAATTCTTGACCTGCAAGGGAAAGGGGAAGTGGAGAGAGAAGCAAACAAGACACTGGATCCTAGTCTTTAAGGAGTACCAATGGTTTCTCTTGCTGAAGCGCTCTGGACCTTCTTTGATTTACTCTCGAAGAAGTGAAGCTTGATCTAACGAAATAACACACATCAAATAAACGGTAGCACAAAGATTTCTACAGCATAAAGATTTCAACAGTATATATATATATATATATATATTAAACGGACTCCTGGCAGTACAACCGCTCGTAAATCAGCAAGACACCAGAGCCGGGGCCCAAATGTTCGTTCAAGGTGCAGATATTTTATTGGCACACGGAAAACCCAACGCATTTCAAAGCTTTCGCCTCTTGCTCACGGGTAAAGTGCAACAGTGGCCATTCCATATTTAAAGCGATACAAACATTTAGAAACGTGCACGTGACCATCAATGGACATTGAAGAGATACTTAGTAACAAACAAAGTTTTTCAGTATCAAGTTAACCGGTTACATAGCATACTACACATATAATAGTAATTGGGAACATAAATGAAAAATGAAAGCGTGTTTTTCAAAATTCAAAGCAATATATAAGGGAACACTCTGACATCTTTAGGTACGCAGCATAGACACAAGATATTGGGATCCACCTAGCCCACTTGGGCATGACACCTTCTAATTTGAATCATGGACATTTTTTTACCACTAATATGTTTGGTGAAACAAATACCCACTAGGGTGATACAACCTTGTTTATCTGTTCATGTACATGAAGTCTGGCAAACTGGTATGAATTAATTTGCCCACTGGGGCTTGATACCGCTCTTTTGATTCAGTCACCAAATGACCAGAAATGCCAAATCCATGTCAGAGTGTTCCCTTATATATTGCTTTGAATTTTGAAAAACACGCTTTCATTTTTCATTTATGTTCCCAATTACTATTATATGTGTAGTATGCTATGTAACCGGTATGTATACTGGCCCACACTAGCCTTAGGTGGCATTGTGGGAGTTGTAGTTTGAAAACAGTATTCACAAAAAATTACTTTAAAAGAAAGAAAGACCGGTGTGTCATTAACCATATACATTATTCAAAACATGTTAAATCACATGGGTTAATTAGTTCAAAGTTATAGGACTAGTTCCAGATTATTACAGTCAATTTGTAGTTGACTGTAATAAAAAAAAAACACGAGCTGAAATCTTGGTTGAGAGACCAAAGAAAACAAATGAAAAGGACCCGCCGAGATTTATAACCATATATAGTAAGGAAAGTGGAGTCATTGCCAACAAAATGAAAAAATACTGGCATCTCATATCAGGCGATCCGGACATTGGAGAATTGGTGGGCAAACAACCTGCAATCACCTACAAAAAAAACATCTCACTTCATGACCTCCTGGTGAAAAGCTATTTTGAAAAAACTCCAAAAAAGAACTGGCTACAAAACCAACGAAATGGTTTCAAACCCTGCTCAACGTGCAAAGCATGTAAAATAGGAACTAACAAAAAGAGCTATGAAGAACCTAATGGCAATGTCATGCACATCGACCAACAAATAACATGCACGTCCAAAAATGTGGTGTATATCATCGAGTGCAGATGCGGAAGCAAGTATGTGGGAAGTACCACTTGCATGTTAAAAAAACGGATGTTGGAACACATCAGGGCGGTTAAAAACAAAAACATGCTGTATGCAACTGCCAAACACATCAGTGCTTGCCAGGAAGGAGATTGGAGGACCATGAGATTCTACGGGGTGAAAATGCTAACCGAAATGGAAAGAGGAGGCGACATCGCTCGAAAATTGCGACAAATGGAATCACGCTTGATCATTCGCCTACGAACAAAAACCCTGAGAGGAATGAACTTTGGGGAAGACCTCCACATACATCTGGAGTGATCTAGACAGTACCAGCCAAACTAACTTTCAATTTAATAGGGTACTATACCCAACTACAAATTGACTGTAATAATCTGGAACTAGTCCTATAACTATGAACTAATTAACCCATGTGATTTAACATGTTTTGAATAATGTATATGGTTAATGACACACCGGTCTTTCTTTCTTTTAAAGTAATTTTTTGTGAATACTGTTTTCAAACTACAACTCCCACAATGCCACCTAAGGCTAGTGTGGGCCAGTATAAAAAAGAAAATAGTAGAAGGACTTACTGACCGTGAACAAAGCCCTGTGAGGCTGAAACGCGTTGGTGGGGTGAAGCTCTGATTAAAAGGCTTTGATCAGAATTTGGTGTGCCGCTCCCTTTGTGACACAAAAAAAAAATATATATATATATATATATATATATATATATATATATTACACACACTCCAGGTTCGAGTTCCTTTGTAGAAAAAACCAGAGTCGGAGCCCAAGTATAGAACGGTGTTGTCAGATTTAATTGACAGAAGAAAAACACCCTACGCGTTTCGAGATCAGACGATCTCTTGCTCACGGGTGGAGCTTACCGGTACCATCGTTCTTTTAAAGAAACATACTGTGTTATGCATTATATATATATATATACATTACCTACTGGCGGTCGCCACTAGGTAGTTATAGTTAGGATTTTTTTCAATGTTAAATCTCAAAATTCTATTTGGAATAACTTTGGCGTCGGTTGACGAATCTGCCTGAAAATTTCCTCAAAATGGCCTTGTGGCGCCCCGGTCCTTCCCTGAAAGTTTGGGGGATTTGGGGCCGAGATAAAAGGGGGGTCCCAAAATACGTTTTCTCCATGTTAATTTCCATAGGGCGGTCGACCTCACTTTTAGCCCGAACGGCTGAATGGATTTCCACCAAATTTGGCAAAATTGTAGGGACTGGTAGCCCGATGTGCCTTTGCTATGTCTCAAGATATGTGCTCCAGTGGATTTTGAGTAATTTAGGTTAAAAAAAATATATGTATCTATGGCAGCGCCCCGGTACGCGCACCGGGGAGCGCCCCGGGCGCGACACGCGAGGTGCGCTCGGAAATCTGATTGGCTTTCGGGTGTCTGTAAACATTCGAAAGAGTCCGGAGCGGCCGCCATCTTGTGTCTCGGTAGGATCGAGACACAAGAGGTGGCCAAAACAAAGGGGGAAATGACCATAAGGGGGCAGGGTAGACCCTTCCTGACCAGCTAGGTTTGATGTGGGGGCTTTAAAAGGGCCCCGCGGGGCAAAAAAAAAGTATTTTATTTTTTTATTTTTGCGGGGGGAGCGCCCGGTACGCGCACCGGGGAGCGGACCGGGGAGCGTACTATGGGGAAAAAAGAATGACAGACTTTTCAAAAATTGTATGTTTATTAATTGTTCTTTTTGTTGTTTTTTTTATTTTTATTTTTTATTTAAGTACCAACATGTAGGTACCAATGCAGAGTCTAAAATTTAATATACACCGTCTCCTTTTTAGATATCTTGCATGTTGTTACAGAAGTTATTGTGGTATATGGAATTCATACCATAGTCTGTCAGGAAAGCAGAAACAATATGGAGGCAGGAGAAGATAAAGAGATATTAAATACACATTGGAGATAATATAGTGACAGAAAGGAAGTAACTATGAGCAAACATACTATGTAACACAAAAAAGTTGCACAGTATATTTTAAGTCTCACTTTATATTATATTTTGGTACTATTTCATAATTTACATATAAAAAAGAATAATGTCTCAAACAATTTTTAATTTTTTAATTTAAATTTATTGTTGTGATTTTTCAAAATCTAAAAGAATGTGCAACATTAATTCATCAGGTATGTCCTCCTTTTCATTCCATGATTCAATTTCTTCTACACATTTAATTAAGTCTTGGTCTAGAGAGTGATCCAAAAAGTCTATTTCATCTTTGTCTTCCTTAGGATTGTTTTCCATATTAATTTCAAATGAAATATTAATTTCATTTTGTTGTCCTTCCATTTTCTTACTGTAAATTGCATAAAAAATAAATATATCATTGGAGATAGGGCACTGTTGGGTTTAAGTTCAGACAGGTACTTGTGAGTTTTTTTTTTTTTTTTGTAAAATTTTTATTTTGCAGAATATCAGTTGAAACGGAAAGGGGGTGGGAACAGTAAGAGGGGAATCAGAAAAAGAGAGAAAGACCGGCGACATGTCGCCACTCAGCCCCACACAGGGGGCGCAGAAATAGGGAGGGTGCATGCAAAAAAGGAACAGTTCACAGGTAGCTGACAACAGTCCGATAAGCAACGGGGGAGTATCCACCCAGTGTAGCATCCAGTCCAGCCCAAGTTCGTCCAGTGTCCAGCAGCCCCCCCTAGCCATAGCCAATCGTAGCGAGAGAGAGAAGAAAGAAAGAAAGAACACAAGATGATTACCCCAACTATCCCTCCACCCTCAACCCTCCCCAACATCACCCTCCCCCCGGTGGCGGCGACCAACAAACACACAGTGCCATGCCTACATTCACGTATTCAAAGTTGGAAAAGATGAAGAGACCGCAGTGTCGGCGGACACACAGCCGAAGGCAAGCCTCGGGACAGAAATCTCACAAGCGAGCCCCAGTTGTACATGAAATTTTTAAATTTCCCCAGGAAGATGTCAGAGAGGCGTTCCATGCTCAACATACGCCACAAACGGGCATGCCACAAGGAAAGAGCTGGGGCAGACGGGGACTTCCATGCAGCTGCCAGAGTCAACTTGGCCGCACCCAGACATAACCACATAACTCGCTTATCCGCTCTAGTCTGATGTTCAAGCAGCGGGTCCCTAAGCCCTAGTAGAACAAAGGCCATGGTGGCCGGGATCGGGTAACCCAGGATATCCTTTACGTGGGAGAGAATCTCAGCCCAGAATGGCTTGATGGCGGGACAATCCCACCATATATGGCTAAAGTCTCCTAACATCCCACAGCCCCGCCAGCACCTATCTGAAGCAGTAGGAAATATACGGTGTAATTTAGAGGGATACAGATACCAGTCAAAGACGAGTTTCATATGTGCTTCTCTGAGGTCATTAGAGTGATTATGTGTTGTCACATCTCTCCATAAGGCCTGCCATTCAGTAGTAGAGATGTCCCTCCCCAGCGTGGCCTCCCAGTGGTCCTGATAACGCGGGCGCGGTGCCACGGTAGAGTCTAGCAGTAGTTTGTACAGGAAAGAAATCGTTCCCTTCATGGTGGAGGTGTGAAGAATGAAGGCTTCAAATGTCGACAAGGGTCTGGTAGCCGCGTCCACTACGGCAGGCGACGTCGCCCAATGCAGGAGTTGGAGGTGTCTGTAGCGTTCTGTCGGGAGGACGCCGTAGTCCCTCATGCAGTTGTGGAAAGTGAGGGGTTCGACGCCATGGAATAAATGGGTGAGGGATCGACAGCCACCCTCCCTCCAAGCATCAAAGGGGCCCTCCTCCAGGGCCGGGGTAAAAGCCGGGTTGAAGTGAATCGGGGTGAACGGGGACGGGAACGTGGTCCAGCGGTCATCACCGCTCACCGTGTCCCAAACCTTCAATACCGTGCTCGTGGGAGTGCTAATGTAGGCATTTTTTGGCCGGTCTGCTTTAGGCTTCCAGGCCAAGTCCCAGATGGAGCGACCCGCAACACTCCGATCCATGTGGAGCCAGTGCTTCTCCGATAGCTGCTGGGACCACTCTACTATGACCCTCAGTTGGGCGGCTTTGTAGTATAAATGCATGTCCGGAAAGCCAACCCCACCCTCCAAGCGTGGGCGCCGCAGGACCGAAAACGGGAGCCTTGCACGGCCACCCTGCCAGACATATTTCAGCATCATGGTCTTCAATCTGCGGAAGTAATCCAACCCTATCGGAATAGGCAAAGCCTGAAAGAGGTATAACAGTTTGGGAAGAAGCACCATTTTAAGAGCGTGTATCCTGCCCAGCCATGAGATGTATTTAGGCTTCCACCTTTCCAGTTCCGCCCTAATAGTAGAGAACATCGGAGGGAAGTTGGCTTGGAACAGGGCAGGCACGGAGGGGGTCAATCGCACGCCCAGGTAAAGCAAGGACTCCGACGCCCAGGCGAGTGGGGTGAGCGGCCGGGTCAGCCGTACCTCCCCTGCCGACAGGGTCAGATTCAGGATGTAGGATTTATCGAAATTGACCTTGAAGCCCGCCACCCCCTCGTAGACGGAGAGCACCGAGTGGACATGCGGGAGCGACAGCGCAGGTTCCCTGATAGACAACAGAACGTCATCCGCAAATAGCGAGATCTTGTGCTGCTCTCCCGTGAAGGGAAGGCCCAAAATCCTCTCATTGTCCCGCACCGCCATAGCCAATGGTTCAATACTAAGAGCAAAGAGAAGGGGCGAGAGGGGACATCCCTGGCGCGTCCCTCGGGAATGACGGAAACTCGGGGACCTATGGCCGTTGACCAACACTCGGGACATAGGGCCGCTGTAGTTGGCCTCAATCATCCTTACGAAGGAGGGCGAAAAACCAAAGGCCACCAGCGTCTTGTGCAAAAAACCCCAGTCGACGCGGTCGAAGGCCTTCTCCGCGTCGAGCCCTACTAGCACTGCAGGCACGCGAAATCGTTCCGCCTTTTCGATGAGATGTATGACGCGGCGCAGGTTATCATGGGTCTGCCTGCCTTTAATGAACCCCGATTGATCAGGATGAATTAGGATAGGCATCAGATCCTGCAGTCTACCCGCCAGAATAGAGGAATATAGCTTAGCTTCTAAGTTGAGAAGCGCGATCGGCCGGTAGGATGTACAGAGAGTAGGATCCTTCCCCGGCTTGGGAATGACAGTGATCAGAGCTTCAGCCATAGAGTCCGTGGTTCTGCCATCAACCGCCATTGCGTTGAAGAGGGAGACCAAGTAGTCACACACTTCAGAGGCAAACGTTTTGTAAAAGAGGGCCGTGTAGCCGTCAGGCCCCGGGGCCTTGTGCAGCTTCAGGCCTTTAATGGCGTCTAAGACCTCTTCTCGGGTGATAGGGGAAGACAGTGAATCATTCCATTCTGTTGAGACTTTCGGGAGCGGCAGATCCTCCAGGAATTTGGACTGCGCGTCTGGATCAAGGGTGTCACTCGAGTAGAGTGCCTCATAAAAGCGCCCGAATACAGTCGCTTTGTCAGCATCTCGGTGCTGGACAGAGCCCACGTGGTCGCGAATACCCCCTATATAATCTTTCTCACGCTTGTCCCGGAGTTGTCGGGCAAGATGGCGCCCAATCTTGTTGCCCTGGGAGTAGGAGGTGCGCCTAAGACGCAGGAGAGTATACTCCGCCCTGTTATTGTAATGGGCCCTTAATTTCCCTCGCACCGCCGTCAGGGGGCGTAGAGTCACCCTCGAGGGATTCGCCTTGTGGGCCTGCTCTAAGGAAGCCAGTTCTAATTCCAGAGCCTCCCGTTCCTTGCGCCTCAGCTTGTTCAAATTTGCATTGAGGGCGAGGCATGTGCCCCGCAGAGAGGCCTTGCATGCGTCCCACGTGGTATACACCGACGTGTCCGCAGGAGGATTGAGGAGGAAGAAGTCACCAATTGCCTTGCGCAGAGCCTTACATGATTCCTCATCTCGCACTAGAGCCGCCGGGAAATACCACTTGCGCCAGCCATCTCCCCCGGCGGCCCAGCGCAGTCCCAGAACCACGAGGCTATGGTCCGATAGCGAAAGCGGAAGAATATCAGCTAATTGGATGTCCCCCCGGAGGGCCTGACTAACCAAAACATAATCAATGCGGGAGTATGAGTGATGTACATTGGAGAAAAAAGTGTAATCCCTGGTCTGCGAGTGGAGAGAGCGCCAACTATCAATCAGTCCCATGTCTCCTATCTGACGCTTAGTTTCATCCGAAAAGACCCCAGAGTCTGCCCTGCGGCCCCCAGAGCTATCCAGACCCCTGTCCCACACCATATTGAAATCTCCTAATAAGAGTAAGTGACCCTCCACAAAGTCCCCCATCCTGTCCAGCAGCTCCTGCAGAAAGCCATTCTGTCCCGCATTAGGGGCATACAACACAGCAAAAGTACATAGGCGTCCACGCAACAAACCCTTCACCAGCAGCCAACGGCCTTCCTTATCCCCACTAACCCCCACAGGTTGAAAATGCAGGGAAGCCCGGAAGAGTAGGGCCACCCCTCTATGCTTCGTGGTCGCAGATGCCCTGTAAATAAGGGGGAACTGCCTATGACGAAGCCTCAATTCATCTCTCCTAGCCAGATGTGTTTCCTGGAGGGCCACCACATCTAAATGATGATCCATGATGTACTTCCAGAGTTTCTGCCGCTTCTGCGGAGAGTTAAGGCCCTTCACATTCCACGTTCCTATGCAGACAGGCATAAGAGGCAACACAGAGTCCACGCCATGTTCACAACCAGACAGAATCGGAGCCCGCACCGGTCCCGCACAGGCATCAAGGCCCAAGCCCACAGAAGGAGTCGGGGGAAGGATCCCAGCCACATCCACTCTAAGAGACCCACATGGTCATACCGCAGGCCGCGCCCAGCATGCACGTTCCGAAGGCACATAGGGGCCAGTAAAAGGCACATCCCAAAACAACACACAAACGTATAGGAGAATGACATCGAAAATATCCCCAGCACACATTCAGCACATATCGCCGCCTCCACCCCTCGTAACCCCAACCCCACACCAAACCACCCTGCCATGACATCCATATGCAGAGCTTCAAGAGGTCCACCCTCCCCCCCCAAGAACAAAGAACAACAAAATACAACTCAAGACACTGAACCTGAACCTCGCAGTCTTCAGTTCCAGTAAGTCGTGGTTCAGAAGTCTCTCACTGGACTGGGGTCGGGCGGGGGGGTCCACCTGGGGACCCCCAGGTCCACAGTGCGGGGTGTCTTCTCCAAAAGTACCATTGTACCCCGGGGACCTCAGGCCAAGAGCCCCTCCGACGTCACTCCATGAGTACGGGGTCACGCTGCACCAGAGCTCGTCTGGGAGTCTGTCATGGTGGCGGAGGCCACCGAAGCCACTGCGGCCCCTCTCTCCTGCTCACTAGTCGCCGAATCCGGCCGTCGTCGTTCTGGAGCCGGGCCCACATTGTGCCATGAGGAAGAGCGCCGTCGCCTCCGAAGCGGGGAGCCACGGGCCTCCTGCGTCGGGTCCGCTTCTTCAATACCTAGGAGATCCTTTGCCTCCCGCAGGACGTTGATCTGTCGCAACCGATTCTCCCAACGAAAGATGATCCGGAAGGGATGGCCCCAGGAGTAGGATACTCCGCGTTCCCGGAGGAAGGCGGTCACAGGGCGGAAGTCCCTCCGCTTCTGCAAAGTCGTCGCTGCCAGGTCCTGGTAGAGCTGGGGGCGATGGCCCCTAAATAGCAATGGGGTAGTGACTCTCGCTTTTCGTAATATCTTCTCTTTCAACTGAAAATCGTGTACGCAAACAAGGATGTCAGGAGGCGGCCCTCCGCCCCTCCTGGGCAGCCCCACTCTATGCACCCTGTCCATCTGGATGTCACTTACATCTGCATCCTCCAAGATCTGGAGAAACAGGGCCAGGACGTACCCACGCAGATCCCCTGCCTCGCCGTCCCACGGCACCGCTTTGATACGAATGTTATTTCTTCTGGAGCGGTTTTCCAAATCTTCCGTGTGGGTTTGCAAGTCCAGATTCTGCTCCGTAAGGCGTATGATGTCTTGTTGGAGTTGATGCACATCATTCGCCATGCTAAGATCATGGTCTTCCAACGTCGCCACCCTTTCGCCGATCCCATCTACGTCTCTCCGCACTTCTCTGAGGTCCGAAGCCAACTGCGTGCGGAGTTCGGAAATATCGTCTTTGATAGAGGCGAAGAGTTCTTTCATGAAGGCTTTAGTCGCCGGCGCCTCATCATCTGACTGTCTGGCGGAGCCACTGGCCCCTGGCGAGGCTGGCTGTTGCGATGTTTTGGGGGCTACCTCCTTCCCCAACTTCCCCCCTCTGCGCTGCGAGTTGGACATGGCGGTCAGTCTCTTCCACACTCCCACTTCAGGCTCCAGATCACCGCCCCTCGGAGGGTGGGAGCCGGGATGGCGATTCACTGCGCTAGGGCGACCCGCCGATAGCGCTGGCCGTCCACTTCAGTGGCCAGTCAGGTATCTCCCCACGGCAGTGCTGTCACGCTCCTCCCAGGTCACCTCGATCCGTTGGCGTACCAGTGTCCAAGACTCCACCCAGGGGCAGAAGGCGGCCGGGGAGGCCTGCACCGCAAGGCAGACTGCTAGGCTCAAGGCCTACGGCATCCCAATATGGCACGCGTCTCCTCCAACGGCCAATACCAGGGACAGTCCAGATCGGTCGGCCAGTGAAAAGGCCCCTTCAAAGCAACTCCAAGCGTCCGGCCGCTACCAGGGCCCACTATCCGAGTGGCGGCAGGCACAGCGCTACGTTCCCCAAAACCGTGCTGGCAAGTCGTGAATGCCCCCTTCCCTCCAGGCGTCGCTGCAGAAGCTCACCACCAACGTAATGGCAAGCCACTCCACAGTCTCTTGCAGCAGTGACCAGGGCCCCCGATGGCTTCTGGAGCCCAGCCACTACTGGCTCAATGCCTCCTGCCTCGCTGTTTGTATGCGTGTGCAAGCCCTCGCATCGGCCCTCCAGCCACCAGCACTGCCCAGGCCCAAATCCAGCAGTCACTCACGAGGCGCGCGTTCGGGCGCCGATGCTGGGCCTCGCAACTTCGCAGCCTCGCCTGCCGTTCCCCGCCGGTAGGCACTCCGGTCCGCCACTCCCCGAGGCGAGGAACCCCCCTGCTCTACCTCCGTTGTGCAGCGCTCGGGTCAGCTCCGGCTCTCAGGGGGGTCTCTCCTCGGCTCCCTCCGCCAGCCCCAGGTGTCGTCCAGTCACTGATCCGGGCCCGGCTGCAGATCGTTCCACCCAGTGACCTTTAATGAGCGCTCTTCCCGCCGGCGGGTCCGGATTTTCGCTGCTCCCGCTCAGCGCGGCGTACCCTGCGCCGGCGCCGCCACAGAGCCCGGAACTGCTCCGCCTCCTCTGGCCACCAGATCACGCAAGGCCGCCGCTTCACAGGCCGCCGCCCAGCACTCTGTTCTCGCCTCCTACCGGGCACCCTCCGGCGAAGGGGGGAAACCGGAACACACCGCCAGCTATCGGCAGCCCCCGCCGATCGAACAGCGCAGGTAGGATGCCTCGGGACCCCGCAATTAGTCGCTATGCAGGATCGGCGTCGGAGAGGCTCGAGAAAGCGTCCTACTCCGACGCCATCTTGGCCACGCCCCCCTACTTGTGAGTTTTTAACAGTGAAGTTATCTTTGGGCAGTGTATGGTTTCAGGCAGGAAGTAGAACTATTAAAAAGTGCCTGTGATGAAGCCTAAGTAAATTCATAATTATACCAGAGAAGCCTAACTCAATCCATAATTATAATAGACAAGCCTTTCTCAATGTCTAACTCTTACAGAGGGACAGTATATAACTATCTGGAAACGTTTTCCCAAATTAACTTAAAGCGCATAACATAGTTCTCCTTTCAAATTAACAACTTACCTTCTTCAAAGTAGTTGAAGTTTTCTGTCCAAATTTTTTCCAAATGTACCTTAGGTAGTGTTAGTCAAAATGGCTGTGTTTCCCTCTCATTTTTCATATATATTCATGTACTTAACCAATCAAATGTCAGCACATAAAAGTACACAATGTAAGTAACATTTTAATTGGTTGAAAATTCAAACAGTTTCATATGTGTTTTTGTCATGTAATTTACCTCAGGATATTTAGACAGGGCTACAGCCCAAATGGCTCAATGGAATACCACCAAATTTGTGTAAATGGTAGGGACTGCAATGTATAGGGAGTATTCTATATTTGGTGTAAGTGTCTTCAGTGGTTTTTCTGTAAATTACTTTCCCACCTTTTTTTAGGGAGCGCTTACCGGTGCGCGCCCCGGTACGCGCACCGGCAGCGTTACGGGAGTCCTCCATTTTGTGTTTTGGTACAATCGAGACACAAGATGGAGGACAAACAGCTTTGGGAATGTGTAGAAGGGGGCACGGTGGATAGCCCCTGACCCCCTAGGTTTTCTGAGGGGGGCTTAGGAGGCTCATAAAGGCTAAATAAAAATAAAAAAAATTACATTTTTCGCGGGGGAAGCGCCCGGTACGCTCACCGGGGAGCGTACCTGGGAGCGTACTTTGGTGAAAAATAGTGAAAAAAGTTTGAAAAAGAAAATCATTATGAGTGATCAGAGGTAGGGTAGCTCTGAAAAGAGCTTTTGGGTTCTGTGGCTGATTTAAGTACCTACAAGTAGGTTCCAATGCACAGTCTTAAATTCAGGAGGAATATTCTATTCCCCTCATCTGAGAAGTGCACACCATCTCCTCTGTAGATGTCTTGCATGTTGTAACGCAAGTTGTTGTTGTATATTGAACCCATTCCATAGTCTCTCATGTAAGCAGAAACAGATTTATTCACATGTTTCCGTGCTTTCTCAAATTGTGGACAAAATTGGTTGAACCAGTTCCATTTCTGTCTTTGGCATATATTGGAATACACCAAGGCAGTTTGTGGAAAAAGTGTCATCAATTGATCAAAGGTGTCCTTTAAAAGCATTTCCAGACCAACCCCAGTCATAGTGCCCAAATCATTTCCACCACAGTGCACTATTAAGAGGTCAGGGTTTGGCAGATGCAAAAAGGTTTTCACCAATGGTATCAATTGGTGACATCTCAATCCTCTCTGGTCAATCCACTTGATTTCCACATTTGATAAATCAAGGTTGTGATAATTTCTGCTTGCTGCATACCTTTGAGCCCAGTGGATGTAGCTATGTCCAATAATCCATACAGAATACATGATGAGCGAAGGTTCTGGTGCAGTCAGATGAAGTGTGGGAATGAAATGGCAGTTGGAACAGTAGGAGTTTACAAAAAAAATTTGTGGAGTTTCCGTGCTGTTGAATCACAAGCAATGATTGGTGGATTCAGATAGTTGAAAACTGAAAGTTAGGGTGCATGGTTGTGTTGTGTGAAAAAAGCAATTTGAATGGTTAAGGAAAAGTCACTAAAAGCAATAATGCCCTGGATAAGCTGGTGTATTGAGAGGTCAAACATCCTTGCTGACTTAATTTGCAACATTGTAGAATAAACTTTTGAACCTGAGAGTTCAGTTAGGAGGGAGTTGCTATGGTAATAGATAGAAAGGTCTGAGAGGGGGAAGGGTGTTGGTTTGAAAATAGTGAGGGAAGACTTTTGATTGGTTGAAATAAGGCATATGTGTGTAGAATTAGAGATTTTCTATGCCAGTCTTGGTTTCAGTGTATTGAGTGCACACCTTTTGCTCTGCTAAAGAAAAATTGGTGTGTGTGTCTGACACTGTTCTCAATCTCCCAAAGCATTTGTAAAGGTAAGTAATGATTCATTTAATTTGGATAGAGACTTGTTTGCTCTATGGAGAATATTTGGAAGCAGATAGTGAAGTTTCAGTAGTGAAATTGATTGCTTGTACATAGGACTTGTGCTGTGTTTGTAAAAAGTTATTTAAAAAACGATTTTGGGGTAAAAGAATGGCTTTTATATTTTTGAGAAGTAATTAATAGTGTTTGCCTCATTAAATAAATATATTTGAACCATTTAGAATAATGTCACTTGCATTACCTCAGATTTGGAAGCAGATTGAGATTCTTTTTTATTGGTTTGTGGCATGTTTTTTGGAAATGCTTGCTATGAACATTTGCAAGATAGGGGATTTGTATTTTGTGAAACAGTGAGGTTTCAGTAGTGAAATTGAATGCTTGTACATAGGTCCTGTGTTGTGTTTCTTAAATGTTATTCAAAAAACGATTTGGGGGCAAATCAATGGTATTTTCATTTGGCCCTTATTTATGATTGCTTTGTGCTGCTAGTACATCACTTTAAACATGGGTAAAAAGTGACGCTCTGGTGGCGCAAGGCCTTCATAAATAAGGCCCTGAATTTTTTTGTTGTTGGTTTGTGTCTTGCTTTTTAATAATGCTTGTTATCAACATTTGCAAGATAGAGGATTCGTATTTTGTGAAATAGTGAGGGTTCAGTAGTGAAATTGAGTGCTTGTACAGAGGATCTTCGCTGTATTTCTAAAATGTTATTCAAAAAACAATTTTGGGGGAAATCAATGGTATTTTTATTTGGCCCTTATTTATGATTGCCTTGTGCTGCTGGTGCATCACTTTAAACATGGGAAAAAAGTGACATTCTGGTGGCGCAAGGCTTTCATAAATGAGGCCCTGAGTTTTTTTGTTGTTGGTTTGTGTCTTGCTTTTTGATAATGCTTGATATCAACATTTGCAAGATAGAGGATTCGTATTTTGTGAAATAGTGAGGGTTCAGTAGTGAAATTGAGTGCTTGTAACTAGGATCTTCGCTGTGTTTCTAAAATGGTATTCAAAAAACGATTTTGGGGGCAAATCAATGGTATTTTCATTTGGCCCTTACTTATGATTGCCTTGTGCTGCCGGTGCATCACTTTAAACATGGGAAATAAGTGACGCTCTGGTGGCGAAAGGCCTTCATAAATAAGGCCCTGAGTTTTTTTGTTGTTGGTTTGTGTCTTGCTTTTTGATAATGCTTAATATCAACATTTGCAAGATAGAGGATTTGTATTTTGGGAAACAGTGAGGTTTCAAAAGTGATATTAAGTGGTTGTACATAGGATCTGCGCTGTGTTTTTTAAATGTTATTCAAAAAACGATTTTGGGGGCAAATCAATGGTATTTACATTTGGCCCTTATTTATGATTGCCTTGTGGCACCGGTGCGTCTCTTTTAACATGGGATGCACTGGTGGCGCAAGGCCTTCATAAATAAGGCCCTGAGTTTTTTTGTTGTTGGTGTGTGTCTTGCTTTTTGATAATGCTTGATATCAACATTTGCAAGATAGAGGATTTGTATTTTGTGAAATAGTGAGGGTTCAGTAGTGAAATTGAGTGCTTGTAAATAGGATCTTCGCTGTGTTTCTAAAATGTTATTCAAAAAACGATTTTGGGGTAAATCAATGGTATTTTCATTTGGCCCTTATTTATGATTGCCTTGTGCTGCTGGTGCATCACTTTAAACATGGGAAATAAGTGACGCTCTGGTGGCGCAAGGCCTTCATAAATAAGGCCCTGAGTTTGTTTGCTGTTGGTTTGTTTTTTGCTTTTTGATAATGCTTGCTATGAACATTTGCAAGATAGGGGATTTGTATTTTGGGAAACAGTGAGGTTTCAAAAGTGATATTGAGTGGTTGTACATAGGTTCTGCGCAGTGTTTCTTAAATGTTATTCAAAAAACGATTTTGGGGGCAAATCAATGGTATTTACATTTGGCCCTTATTTATGATTGCCTTGTGGCACCAGTGCGTCTCTTTTAACATGGGACGCACTGGTGGCGCAAGGCCTTCATAAATAAGGCCCTGAGTTTTTGTTGTTGTTGGTTTGTGTCTTGCTTTTTGATAATGCTTGATATCAACATTTGCAAGATAGAGGATTTGTATTTTGTGAAATAGTGAGGGTTCAGTAGTGAATTTGAGTGCTTGTAAATAGGATCTTCGCTGTGTTTCTAAAATGTTATTCAAAAAACGATTTTGGGTAAATCAATGGTATTTTCATTTGGCCCTTATTTATGATTGCCTTGTGCTGCTGGTGCATCACTTTAAACATGGGAAATAAGTGACGCTCTGGTGGCGCAAGGCCTTCATAAATAAGGCCTTGAGTTTGTTTGCTGTTGGTTTGTTTTTTGCTTTTTGATAATGCTTGCTATGAACATTTGCAAGATAGAGGATTTGTATTTTGGGAAACAGTGAGGTTTCAAAAGTGATATTGAGTGGTTGTACATGGGTTCTGCGCAGTGTTTCTTAAATGCTATTCAAAAACGATTTTGGGGGCAAATCAATGGTATTTACATTTGGCCCTTATTTATGATTGCCTTGTGGCACCAGTGCGTCTCTTTTAACATGGGACGCACTGGTGGCGCAAGGCCTTCATAAATAAGGCCATGAGTTTTTTTGTTGTTGGTTTGTGTCTTGCTTTTTGATAATGCTTGATATCAACATTTGCAAGATAGAGGATTCGTATTTTGTGAAATAGTGAGGGTTCAGTGGTGAAATTGAGTGCTTGTAACTAGGATCTTCGCTGTGTTTCTAAAATGGTATTCAAAAAACGATTTTGGGGGCAAATCAATGGTATTTTCATTTGGCCCTTACTTATGATTGCCTTGTGCTGCCGGTGCATCACTTTAAACATGGGAAATAAGTGACGCTCTGGTGGCGCAAGGCCTTCATAAATAAGGCCCTGAGTTTGTTTGCTGTTGGTTTGTTTTTTGCTTTTTGACAATGCTTGCTATGAACATTTGCAAGATAGAGGATTTGTATTTTGGGAAACAGTGAGGTTTCAAAAGTGATATTGAGTGGTTGTACATAGGTTCTGCGCAGTGTTTCTTAAATGTTATTCAAAAAACGATTTTGGGGGCAAATCAATGGTATTTACATTTGGCCCTTATTTATGATTGTCTTGTGGCGCCGGTATGTCACTTTTAACATGGGAAAAAAAAGTGACGAACTGGTGGCGCAAGACCTTCATAAATAAGGTCCTGAGTTTTTTTGTTGTTGGTTTGTGTCTTGCTTTTTGATAATGCTTGATATCAACATTTGCAAGATAGAGGATTCGTATTTTGTGAAATAGTGAGGGTTCAGTAGTGAAATTGAGTGCTTGTAACTAGGATCTTCGCTGTGTTTCTAAAATGGTATTCAAAAAACTATTTTGGGAGCAAATCAATGGTATTTTCATTTGGCCCTTACTTATGATTGCCTTGTGCTGCCGGTGCATCACTTTAAACATGGGAAATAAGTGACGCTCTGGTGGCGCAAGGCCTTTATAAATAAGGCCCTGAGTTTTTTTGCTGTTGGTTTGTTTTTTGCTTTTTAATAATGCTTGCTATGAACATTTGCAAGATAGAGGATTTGTATTTCGGGAAACAGTGAGGTTTGATAGAATTCACTTTTCGATGCCTCACCCATCTCTACTTTCATATGTGAGTTAGCATCATGTGACTAATTATTATTATTATTACATTTCTTATATAGCGCCAGAATCGACCCCCGAAGGGGTATCTCCGCGCTTGCCTTGGGAACCCTTCCTGGTTTTTCCCTGTGAGATAGCCCCTACAGGGCATCCCCAAGGTGAAAGCCAGGCATCCCGCCGCGGGGGGGCCGTTGTGGAGATTAAGCAAGCTTAATGCCCAGAGTTGCAGAGTGTGAACCCATGATTAGGTCAGGCACCGAAGCGAGAATTATCGAGTCCGTGGACATTTGAGCTCAATACCCTGCCGCGTCGGGAATCGAACCCTGGTCCCGGGTCTGACCTCTGCTTCAGGGTCTGCCTGCTCTAACCAGTGAGCCACACTTCTCCACTAACTGATGAAGTACGTATATATACACCTTTTTATATTACTCTTGCTTGTTACATGATTATTCAATGATATGTGTGATGATATTAGTTTTCTTAGCTTAGCCCGTGTGCCTCCATTTTATATATCACCCTGAGCCTGCGAGTCGCACTCGCTCATCTGCCCCTCCCGTAGGAATAGAGAATTTCACTAAGACAGCAGTTTTCGTTTCTCTGCTAACTGTGGCCGAAACTAACAAGTCTCTGATCAGTAATGTTCTCATGCACCAGAGACGCTGAGGCTTAGCTCCGCGGCCTTGAGCAAAGATAGCGATGTATCCCTTGCAGGTGCAGATGCTTACTGTATGAGGACATTGTTCCTCTGTCTGGGTTTCAGTAATTTTCCAGAGGGGGCGTACCCTAATGTACTGTGTTGCATTATAATGTACTGCTATGATGAAGAGAGTCAGTCCTCTCGACGCACTCTTAGGGGTGAGGTCGGACAGGGCCCTCTCATATGGGAGTTTGTGGCCTAATAAAGATTCTCTGTTTATTCTTCTCCACTGTCCGGCTGACTTTTTACAGAGTTACTATAGGTGAGTGCGGTAAGTCACTCAGGTGGATTTGAGCCACGCTTATCAGATGGCGCCTGAATAGGGACCCCGCGATAAAGATCTTTCTCACCCGTAGGTGGGTAGCAGAAGACCGGGGACCCGCTGGTCGGCACGGTGGGCCCGGGTACCCATCTGATGCCTAGCTTGGTTCTTGCAGCGCTGCCCCACCCTGCTGATCGGGAGAGGTCCCGGTTCGGATCTTATGCCGGGGTCCAGAAGGCGGAACTCGGAGCTGACCGTGTTGGTCCTGGCAGCCGGAGGTGGAGAACGGTAGAGGTCGGTACCGCCTACGGAAGGTGAGTGGTCCACCTGTGATTGTTTAAGGAGCTGGAGTGTTCCGGGAGACTAGGGTGTCTCCAGTGGTTTGAGGAGCCGGTGTGCTCCTGGGGCTAGTGTGCTCCGGGGAACTCAGAGTGCGAGCAGGCGCTCTGACAGACTTGACGAGGTTGGGAGAATATTTGGATATATTGTTTGTAGTAATCCGACTGGGTGGTACTGTGGTGAAGGCGTGGCTCATTACGGGTGGACCCCGGAACTTACCCTGAACTCCTAGAGTGGTGGTTCAGTGGAGGTGAGTCCTGGGTCTCCTGTGGTAAAGTGCGCAGTGATCCGTAGTGCCGCTCGGGTGGCGGATGTGTTCTCCATCCTCAGAACAGTTAGTGTACTGTTCGGTCTGCGGTAGGGTCCAGGTTCCCCAGGACTTGGTCGACGGGCCTTGTCCCATTTGGTAACACGTGTTTGGAAGGATTTATATGTGTAGGATGTGTATGTGTGTGTATGGTTCCCCAATGTATATTATATGTGTGTGAACGAGCTCGAGCCAGCGATTCAAGGTAACGAATTTTGTGAAGAAGTGTTTTATTTTACACCAAAGTAGAGATGCCGTGTTTCAGTAAGTTACGATGTTTTGGGTGTTGTTGTCGTGTATCAGACTCCAGGCTGGCTGAGAGCCAACCTGCACCCCTTAAGGGCACTCCAAACTTTGATATGTATATCAAGCATGGATTGCCCCCGATCTTGTTTGGCACTTTATGGCACCGATATACCGATATACCGCTGACAATGTGGATTTACAATGGCCCTTGACAGGTTCATTCGAGGCAGCTAAATTGGATTATTTGCAAGATAAATTGTTTGCTAAGCGTAGCCGTCAAAGCATGTTCGATTCTTTAAGAGTATGGCAGAAGGAAGTCAGGGAACGTAAGTTGAGAGAAGAGAAGGCGGCTCTTAAAAAGTCAGCACAGACAATGGCGCAGAAAGCAAGAGAACACACAAAGAATGAATGAACAGGATGAACAGGATGAGATGGAAGACATTTTGAGTACTCGACCCCCTCCTCCTTATGCCCCGCAGTCATTGTATCCCACTCTACCAGTTCCCGCCTCTACTAGTGGGGTTCCGAGTTCACTGGCAAGTGCCCCGCACCAACCTGGCGCAGCGATTTCTGCCTCCCCCTCCTCCTCCTCGACGCCCCTCGTTTCTTTACTCCCGGCCAGTTCACCCACTCCCTCCCAATTTTCTCTGGCACTCCCTACTGTTTCAGCTAGCACCACCCCTAGTCAGGAGATGTCAACGCCGAGTCGAGGCGCAGGTAGCGGACTGCTCTCACAGGTACGGAAGTTGCTTACGCGTTCTACGATTGGTCTGGATGAGAAGAGTATAGTGGCCAACCAGGCATGTCAGTGGGCTAGGAATAGCATTTATTCGTTTGAAGACATTTGGTCCACAATGAAAGATTTTGAGCCTTTGATGCAACAGCACGCTTTGTGGCACATGTCAAATGTACTAATATCGCTATGGGAGCAGGGGTATGGAGGTGTGGCTCCGGCGACTTTACGAGATATACAAAGTGGAGCCTACAGAACGAACACTGGGGTGAAGGAGGTGATGCGCAGTCTACGTGCCTTATTACAGTATAGAAATGAATTGCCCTCTGCAGGTGTGCCCCATTTTCCAGGTATACATCCAATGCGTGAAGTGCACCCTATCTTTCATCCCGAGATACCCGAGATGGTAGATCCGGTCACGAATGCTGTCACCAGGAACAGGGTAGATGCACATTTCCAGGAGCAATGGGTATATACACCATGGAAGAGAAGTGAGGTACTGGCCTTAAAGGCCCAGTTGCCAGATTCTAGAAAGAACCCGACTGCATATTATAAAGAGCTGACGGAAGCCGCGTCTTCCACAGTAATGACTTTAGCTGATGTTGAACTGTTTTTTGGGCTTCTGGTCCCAGTCGATGTGTGGCGGCAGGTGAAGGGTACAGATCATTCGGAGGAATTGGGTGGTACGTGGCAGGAGTTGCAGGATTGGGACAAGGAACGTAAGCCAGGGGAAAAGCCAAAAGCTGAGATTCTGGCGTTACCGGGGCGAATAATAAAGTACATGCACACTCTCATTCCCCCGAAGAAGGTAGATTGGGACAAGTTAACCGCTTGCAAGCAGAAAAAGGATGAGGCAGTCTTGGATTTCTTTACAAGGTTTGAAGAGACATGTATGGACTTTAGTGGGCAAGATGTGTCACAGGATGGAGGGTTGCGACTCTTTGTTAATAGGTTCGTCATGAACTTATTGCCCGAGATCTCAGCAAGGTTGCAAGCGTCGGAGAGTACGTGGACGACGTCCTCTCCCTCCGGTATTCTCAGTATGGCTCAGTATTACGAACACAGAGAAAATGAAAGTAAGGACAAGCAGGAAAAGAAGGCTAAGGATTTGAAGACGAGGGTTTTGTTGCAGCAAGTGTCTAGGGGTCGAGGGAGAGGTGCTGCTCCGGGACGAGGAGGTGGCGGCTATGGCAGAGGCGACAGTAGAGAAAGACTGGGACCGAATCAGTGCGCGAAATGTAAGCAAGAAGGGCATTGGTGGAGGGATTGCCCTCTGTTTCAGTCGAATGCCGGTTCAGGGCGAGGACGAGGAAGAGGTAGTGGTGATTCTGGGAGACAGACTGTACGGTCAGATGGAGGCGGGAGGCCAGGAGGAAATTATTTTGACAATGGTGCGGACAGGCAACAACTACAAAGGGGTGGTGGTGGTCAGTATTACAATGATGACTACTCTATGGACGATTTGACAGGATTCTCCCATAACTAGGACAGCGTAGGACAGAGCGAGGGACCAGTGCCTGTGGAAGTTGATCAGAGGGGACCCTATGTCGAGGCGGACTTATTGGGGTCTCAGCAGAAATTTCTAGTGGATACGGGTGCAATGAAAAGTTCAGTGGCTCATTCTCGGGTCCCCGGGGCGGCTCTGTCTGGCAAGAACAATATCTCTGTGGGTTTTTCAGGTACCCCGGTGATTAGCCCCATTTCCAAACCCCTTACACTTACGATTGGCCCTTTCACTGTTGATTCACCATTTTTATTGACCTCAAATTGTGGAGAAAATTTACTGGGTTTAGACTTATTGAAGAGGTTGCACGCCACCATTTATTGTTCTCCGGACGGCGTGTACCTCACGCTGGGCCCGACTGTTGCTCGCCCACTGCAATGTTTCTCTAAAGATGATCCGCTACCACCCGAATTCAAAGGAATACCCGACAGTTTGTGGGCTACCAATGATACAGATGTGGGTAAGATGGATATTGCCCCAGTAACAATAAAAGTTAAGGTGGGAGCGAAATTACCCAGGGTACCACAGTATAGAATACCTAGGGAGGGAGAGAAAGCCCTGTTACAAATAATACAAGATTTGATTTGGTCAGGAGTAGTGGAGGAGACAGACTCGAACATATGTAACAGCCCCATACTGCCGATCCTTAAAAGACGGTCGCCTGATGCTGCAGATAATACTCCTGATGTCTATAGGTTTGTGATTGATTTGCGCCATGTGAATAAAGTAGTGGAACCACAATATCCGGTGGTGTCGGACATCACTACGATATTGACCATGATTCCCCCATCTGCTAAGTATTTTTCTGTCCTGGATTTGAAGAATGCTTTCTTCAGTATTCCAGTACATGCAGACAGCCGTTATCTCTTCGGATTCTCATTGGCTGGCCGAAGCTTTAGGTTTAAGAGAATTCCCCAAGGTTACACAGAGAGCCCGAGTATATATAGTCAAGCACTGAAGGCACAATTGGACGAATTGGAACTTCCACCTGGCAACGTTATGTTGCAGTATGTGGATGATATCCTGATAGCATCGGATGAAGAGGAAGGTTGTCGGGATGCTACGATAAAATTACTGCATCATTTGGCCAAAAGGGGGCATAAGGTGTCCCTTCCAAAATTCCAATATTGTCGAACGGAGGTTACCTACCTAGGTCACCTCCTTTCGAAAGTGGGGAGGAGATTGACGTCAGAGCGCATAAAAGCGATAACTAACATGAAGGTACCTAACACGCAGCGAGAGGTGCGCGCATTCTTGGGCATAACATCGTATTGTCGCCAGTGGATACCTAACTATGCATTACTAACAAAACCCCTATTGTATCTGACTACCAAAGAAGTGCGCGAACCCCTACCCTGGACCCCTGCATGTCAGGAAGCGTTCGAGTCACTAAAAACTGCTTTATGTTCTGCACCCGTTCTGGGAACACCTGATTACCAGAAGCCTTTTGTGCTTTATGTACACGAGGCGGAAGGTTGCGCGTTGTCTGTCTTAACACAATGTTTCGGAGGGAAGCAGAGACCCTGTGCTTACTTCTCTGCGATGCTCGACAATGTGGCAAGAGCGCTGCCGAGTTGTCTGAGGGCCACGGCGGCTGCTGCGGTCTCTATAAGACAATCGGCAGGGCTCGTATTGGGTTCAGACCTCACAGTAATGGTACCACATGCTGTGGACATTTTGCTAAACAGAACACAGACGCAGCATTTAACTAGTGCTCGTCTTACCGGCTATGAGATGACCCTCTTTGCACCTCATGTGACAATAAAAAGGTGTGCCACCCTGAACCCTGCCACGTTGTTACCTATCCCAACAGATGCAAAGGACGATGACATGCATGACTGTTTGTTTCGGACAGAGGAAGAGACAAAAGGGAGGGTGGATCTGACGGACAAGCCCTTAGATGATCCGGATGGGGAACTGTATGTAGACGGGTCTTGTTTCTAACTTGCAGATGGTACATCGACAGCAGCATATGCGATAACGACATTACAGACGGTAGTGGAGACCTCTAGAATACCTTACAATTCGGCCCAGGCTGCAGAAATTATAGCTTTACTGAGAGCATGTGAACTGAGTGAGGGACTGGACGTGAACATTTATACTGACAGCCAATACGCCTTTGGCGTGGCTCATAATTATGGGCGACTGTGGGCAGAACGGGGATTTTTGACTTCACATGGACAACGCATACAGCATGGTCCGCTGATATTACGATTGTTAACAGCATTGACGTTACCCAAGCGACTGGCTGTGATAAAGTGCAGCGCGCACAAGACAATAATGGATGATGTGGGACGAGGCAATGCCTTTGCAGATCAAACGGCAAAAGACACTGCTCGGACAAAACTACCACGGATGTTTGTGGCAGGCCCAGCTAGATGGGTACCAGATGTTAATATGTTTGCAGACACAGTACAGAGTGTAAAAAATATACAGGAAATGGTAACTGAGCAAGAGTTGAAGGCTTGGAAAGATGGCGAGGGGAGACTGGACTCTGATGGGTGCTGGACGGATGTGACTGACAAAAGACGATGGTTACTCCCGAATGCATACGTCCCCCCCGTAGTGACAATGGCACATGGGCCGGCACACATCAGTGCCAAGGGTATATGCAAACTGCTGGACCCGGTTTGGAGCAATAAAAATATCTCTAAGGTGGCGACACATCTGGTCCAGCAGTGCATGGTCTGTTTGAGACACAATCCAGGAAAGGGAACGCCAGTACCAGCAGGGAACTTCGCACCTCCTTCTTTCCCTTTTGAAGTGATACAGATGGATTACATAGAAATGGAACGTGTGAACAACTTAAAGTATGTCCTTGTAGTTGTATGCTCCTTTAGTAGATGGGTGGAAGCATATGCCACTAAGGACTGTACGGCAATTTCTACAGCCAAAATGCTGATAAAGGAGTATTTCTCGCGCTTCAGATTGCCTAGGGTGATCTGGAGTGATAACGGTACATCCTTTAACGCTGAACTTATCAAAAACATATGTAAGGGGTTGAAGATTTCACAGAAATTTCACGCGGCTTTACATCCCCAAGCCGCAGGATTAGTGGAAAGATTTAATGGTACCCTCAAGCTAAAGATGGCCAAAATACAGGAGAGTACAGGACTCCGTTGGCCAGATGCCCTTCCCTTGGCTTTGCTTTCCACCAGAGTTACTGTTAATTCTAAAATGAAGATTTCACCGTACAAGGTTGTTTTTGGCCGTCCGGCCAATATCTGGGGGGTACCGCGACCGAAATGTTTCTCAGAAATTGAACATCCATTGTTGATAGACTATTTGTATGCTTTGACTAAAGACCTTCGTTCTATTCATCAACAGGTAGCAGACACCCTGAAGCCGTTGCCGGAGGGGCCGGGCCACAGCATTCAACCGGGTGATTTCGTCGTGATCAAGAAATATCAGCGGAAGAATTGCCTGGAGCCTCGTTGGTCGGAACCTCGCCTCGTACTGTTGACCACACGCACCGCACTTCGAGTGGAGGGCAGAAAAGCGTGGACGCATGCATCACATGTTAAGAAGGTCCCGCTGCCGTTACCCTACGACAAATAGGTAAGAGAAGGCATTGCTGATGAGGAACATGAGCAATTACCCAGATACGTCCCCTTCTCGGATGCTTCACTGAGGGGAGAGGAGCAAGGTGAAAGGACGAACGCAAAGTCACATGCAGAACAAAGTGCTCCAACAAGCTCCGTTACTCCCGTTGCTACTAGTGAAAAGGCATTAAAGGGTCCAGTTCATGCTACAGATGCACCTGTTTTGTTCGCTGACCCTGAAGTGCGAGGGAGCACTCGCTATAATCTGCGGCCCCGAAAAAGGTGAAAGTGTACTGGACTAAACACTGTAAGAAGGGCTTAGTGGAGATAAAAGAAAATTTAGTGGTAGGGATTGACTTGTAAGAGCCCTGGTGTTTAGCTGAAGATTCTGTTCTATGAGACTATAGAGTGGTGTGGGGCCCAGATTAAGTGCTCCTCTGTTAAAATTGCTGTGTGTCAAGCGACGTGGGATTAAGGTATGGACGGTAAAAGCCTGCCTGTGAGGCTTTGAAGGACACAGGGAGAAGATCCCTTTTCAGGGTTGAAGAACCCCTCTGGCCGGTTTTAGGACTGTCTGGGACTATTTTTTTTAGAGTATCTTTTTCATTTTTATATATTTTTGCAATTTTTAATATGCACCCTTTTGGCCGCCCCATCCCCGATGAGGAGCAGCCCTTTGCGGCTCCTCAAAGACCTTTGCCTGCTTCCCCCTGGTTGGCCCTTTCCCAGAGGGGAAAAATAGTACTCCTTATTATAGTGCTCATTGCTTTTCTAGTGACTCTTGGTATATTGTTTTTCCTGGATAAAGTTTATCCCGTACATGTGTTTGCACCTACACCTACTGCTGTTCCTGAACATAACATTATTACTGTGGATTATGGTGAACGGATGCTTAGACGAGGTTACAAAGAAAATGTTTTTATAAAGACTGCACCATGCTCATGCAACTACCAATATGACTGACTGTTGGGTCTGTGGGCTTCTGCCTTCTGCTGCTTACAAAAAGGATAGATTTTTAGCGCTTCCCTTGACACCTGTGAATAGTTGCGTGGGATGGTATACTCTAATAGGTCTTGTTAAATATTTTCAACAGCCAGATTTTCTGACTCCTCGACTGCAAGACAGGGGATCGACAATGACAATGCGAGTTCGCCCTATGCCCCCCTCTTCCCTTGGACGGCTATATACTGACGGACGTTTTGATCAGACATTTATAGAGACGTGTGAGAAAAAGGTGGGACGGTTTTTGACTCCAAATGATACTGACAAAGTTAGAGAAAGTTTTTTACAGCTGAATTCCTCCCTGTCCTACAGACACCCACCAAAAGGAAATGGT
Organism: Lissotriton vulgaris; assembly: GCF_964263255.1. Taxonomy (NCBI): domain Eukaryota; kingdom Metazoa; phylum Chordata; class Amphibia; order Caudata; family Salamandridae; genus Lissotriton; species Lissotriton vulgaris. Next base: position 37,847 of record NW_028243361.1, read on the forward strand.
AGTGTTAAGTCTTTAATACCCTTGGCTGTAGTGGGTCCGTCACCATTTTTTTGTATAGAGGGTAGGGGCCCCATTAAGGTTGGCAATAGTTCTTGTAATGTAACAGCATCAATACGTTTACCTCTTAGTCCGTCTTTGGTTACTCCCCCCAGCATTTACTTTGTGTGTGGAGATAATGGGTACTTATGGTTGCCTGAAGGTTGGGGGGGTATGTTACTTAGCTTATATGATTGCGCCCGTATATGTGGCACCTTCCGACTATCACAAGACTCATCGTAGGTTTCCCAGTCCATCAGAACAGCGTAAAAGGAGGGAACTTCAGGTAGATGACGTTGACCAAACAGACACTTCTCTAAAACAATGGACTGATTTCTCTAAGGGCCTTCTGCCTTTCTGGGGTCCGATATTTAATAGTAGGGCCATTCGACGACTGTCCAGGGTGATGGAGAAGGTAGTGCTTACTGAAGCAGACATTGCGACTAACATGTCTGTTGAGATTCAGGCTATGAGATTATTTACGATTCAGAAAAGGATGGTGCTTGACGTCATCCTGGCAGATAGGGGCAGGGCCTTTCACGTCATCGGGACGTCTTGTTGTGTATATATTCCTGACTCAGCTCCGACTGTTAACTTAGCAGTACAGAAACTCCATAGATTAGCGACTGAACTTCATCAGGATAACGGGACATGGTCCTTAAAAGGGTGGCTCTGGGGTGTTTTCTCCTCCTGGGGTTGGAAAATATTGATGGGTTTGGTTGGTGTGGTGAGCGTACTACTGACATGTTGCCTTTGTGTATACTGCCTTCCCCCATGTTGCTCAATGTGTGCTACGACTTTGCGACCACAAAAGAAGGTGTCTGGTCAATATACTGCCTCCATTGTTACTGAACTTCCTGATACACATTGGATGATGCTCATTGAAGATGATGTTTTTGAATAAGTATGATGCCCTGCCCTTAGAATGGTTGTGAAGTCGCTACCTTTTTGGCAAATAAATGCATGGCTGCAGTTAGCCAATGATGCTAAAAGGAGGGTCTGATAGAATTCACTTTTCGATGCCTCACCCATCTCTACTTTCATATGTGAGTTAGCATCATGTGACTAACTGATGAAGTACGTATATATACACCTTTTTATATTACTCTTGCTTGTTACATGATTATTCAATTATATGTGTGATGATATTAGTTTTCTTAGCTTAGCCCGTGTGCCTCCATTTTATATATCACCCTGAGCCTGCGAGTCGCACTCGCTCATCTGCCCCTTCCGTAGGAATAGAGAATTTCACTAAGACAGCAGTTTTCGTTTCTCAGCTAACTGTGGCCGAAACTAACAAGTCTCTTATCACTAATGTTCTCATGCACCAGAGACGCTGAGGCTTAGCTCCGCGGCCTTGAGCAAAGATAGCGATGTATCCCTTGCAGGTGCAGATGCTTACTGTATGAGGACATTGTTTCTCTGTCTGGGTTTCAGTAATTTTCCAGAGGGGGCGTACCCTAATGTACTGTGTTGCATTATAATGTACACTGCTATGATGAAGAGAGTCAGTCCTCTCGACGCACTCTTAGGGGTGAGGTCGGACAGGGCCCTCTCATATGGGAGTTTGTGGCCTAATAAAGATTCTCTGTTTATTCTTCTCCACTGTCCGGCTGACTTTTTACAGAGTTACTATAGGTGAGTGCGGTAAGTCACTCAGGTGGATTTGAGTGATATTGAGTGGTTGTACATAGGATCTGCGCTGTGTTTTTGAAATGTTATTCAAATAACGATTTTGGGGGTAAATCAATGGTATTTACATTTGGCCCTTATTTATGATTGCCTTGTGGCACCGGTGCGTCTCTTTTAACATGGGATGCACTGGTGGCGCAAGGCCTTCATAAATAAGGCCCTGAGTTTTTTTGTTGTTGGTGTGTGTCTTGCTTTTTGATAATGCTTGATATCAACATTTGCAAGATAGAGGATTTGTATTTTGTGAAATAGTGAGGGTTCAGTAGTGAAATTGAGTGCTTGTAAATAGGATCTTCACTGTGTTTCTAAAATGTTATTCAAAAAACGATTTTGGGGTAAATCAATGGGATTTTCATTTGGCCCTTATTTATGATTGCCTTGTGCTGCTGGTGCATCACTTTAAACATGGGAAATAAGTGACGCTCTGGTGGCGCAAGGCCTTCATAAATAAGGCCCTGAGTTTGTTTGCTGTTGGTTTGTTTTTTGCTTTTTGATAATGCTTGCTATGAACATTTGCCAGATAGGGGATTTGTATTTTGGGAAACAGTGAGGTTTCAAAAGTGATATTGAGTGGTTGTACATAGGTTCTGCGCAGTGTTTCTTAAATGTTATTCAAAAAACGATTTTGGGGGCAAATCAATGGTATTTACATTTGGCCCTTATTTATGATTGCCTTGTGGCACCAGTGCGTCTCTTTTAACATGGGATGCACTGGTGGCGCAAGGCCTTCATAAATAAGGCCCTGAGTTTTTGTTGTTGTTGGTTTGTGTCTTGCTTTTTGATAATGCTTGATATCAACATTTGCAAGATAGAGGATTTGTATTTTGTGAAATAGTGAGGGTTCAGTAGTGAAATTGAGTGCTTGTAAATAGGATCTTCGCTGTGTTTCTAAAATGTTATTTAAAAAACGATTTTGGGGTAAATCAATGGTATTTTCATTTGGCCCTTATTTATGATTGCCTTGTGCTGCCGGTGCATCACTTTAAACATGGGAAATAAGTGACGCTCTGGTGGCGCAAGGCCTTCATAAATAAGGCCTTGAGTTTGTTTGCTGTTGGTTTGTTTTTTGCTTTTTGATAATGCTTGCTATGAACATTTGCAAGATAGAGGATTTGTATTTTGGGAAACAGTGAGGTTTCAAAAGTGATATTGAGTGGTTGTACATAGGTTCTGCGCCATGTTTCTTAAATGTTATTCAAAAAACGATTTTGGGGGCAAATCAATGGTATTTACATTTGGCCCTTATTTATGATTGCCTTGTGGCACCAGTGCGTCTCTTTTAACATGGGACGCACAGGTGGCGCAAGGCCTTCATAAATAAGGTCCTGAGTTTTTTTGTTGTTGGTTTGTGTCTTGCTTTTTGATAATGCTTGATATCAACATTTGCAAGATAGAGGATTTGTATTTTGGGAAACAGTGAGGTTTCAAAAGTGATATTGAGTGGTTGTACATAGGATCTGCGCTGTGTTTTTTAAATGTTATTCAAAAAACGATTTTGGGAGCAAATCAATGGTATTTACATTTGGCCCTTATTTATGATTGCCTTGTGGCACCGTTGCATCTCTTTTAACACGGGACACACTGGTGGTGCAAGGCCTTCATAAATAAGGCCCTGAGTTTTTGTTGTTGTTGGTTTGTGTCTTGCTTTTTGAAAATGCTTGATATCAACATTTGCAAGATAGAGGATTTGTATTTTGTGAACTAGTGAGGGTTCAGTAGTGAAATTGAGTGCTTGTAAATAGGATCTTCGCTGTGTTTCTAAAATGTTATTCAAAAAACGATTTTGGGGTAAATCAATGGTATTTTCATTTGGCCCTTATTTATGATTGCCTTGTGCTGCCGGTGCATCACTTTAAACATGGGAAATAAGTGACGCTCTGGTGGCGCAAGGCCTTCATAAATAAGGCCTTGAGTTTGTTTGCTGTTGGTTTGTTTTTTGCTTTTTGATAATGCTTGCTATGAACATTTGCAAGATAGAGGATTTGTATTTTGGGAAACAGTGAGGTTTCAAAAGTGATATTGAGTGGTTGTACATAGGTTCTGCGCAGTGTTTCTTAAATGTTATTCAAAAACGATTTTGGGGGCAAATCAATGGTATTTACATTTGGCCCTTATTTATGATTGCCTTGTGGCACCAGTGCGTCTCTTTTAACATGGGACGCACTGGTGGCGCAAGGCCTTCATAAATAAGGCCATGAGTTTTTGTTGTTGTTGGTTTGTGTCTTGCTTTTTGATAATGCTTGATATCAACATTTGCAAGATAGAGGATTCGTATTTTGTGAAATAGTGAGGGTTCAGTAGTGAAATTGAGTGCTTGTAACTAGGATCTTCGCTGTGTTTCTAAAATGGTATTCAAAAAACGATTTTGGGGGCAAATCAATGGTATTTTCATTTGGCCCTTACTTATGATTGCCTTGTGCTGCTGGTGCATCACTTTAAACATGGGAAATAAGTGACGATCTGGTGGCGCAAGGCCTTCATAAATAAGGCCCTGAGTTTGTTTGCTGTTGGTTTGTTTTTTGCTTTTTGATAATGCTTGCTATGAACATTTGCAAGATAGGGGATTTGTATTTTGGGAAACAGTGAGGTTTCAAAAGTGATATTGAGTGGTTGTACATAGGTTCTGCGCAGTGTTTCTTAAATGTTATTCAAAAAACGATTTGGGGGGCAAATCAATGGTATTTACATTTGGCCCTTATTTATGATTGCCTTGTGGCACCAGTGCTTCTCTTTTAACATGGGACGCACAGGTGGCGCAAGGCCTTCATAAATAAGGTCCTGAGTTTTTTTGTTGTTGGTTTGTGTCTTGCTTTTTGATAATGCTTGATATCAACATTTGCAAGATAGAGGATTTGTATTTTGGGAAACAGTGAGGTTTCAAAAGTGATATTGAGTGGTTGTACATAGGATCTGCGCTGTGTTTTTTAAATGTTATTCAAAAAACGATTTTGGGAGCAAATCAATGGTATTTACATTTGGCCCTTATTTATGATTGCCTTGTGGCACCGTTGCGTCTCTTTTAACACGGGACACACTGGTGGTGCAAGGCCTTCATAAATAAGGCCCTGAGTTTTTGTTGTTGTTGGTTTGTGTCTTGCTTTTTGAAAATGCTTGATATCAACATTTGCAAGATAGAGGATTTGTATTTTGTGAACTAGTGAGGGTTCAGTAGTGAAATTGAGTGCTTGTAAATAGGATATTCGCTGTGTTTCTAAAATGTTATTCAAAAAACGATTTTGGGGTAAATCAATGGTATTTTCATTTGGCCCTTATTTATGATTGCCTTGTGCTGCCGGTGCATCACTTTAAACATGGGAAATAAGTGACGCTCTGGTGGCGCAAGGCCTTCATAAATAAGGCCTTGAGTTTGTTTGCTGTTGGTTTGTTTTTTGCTTTTTGATAATGCTTGCTATGAACATTTGCAAGATAGAGGATTTGTATTTTGGGAAACAGTGAGGTTTCAAAAGTGATATTGAGTGGTTGTACATAGGTTCTGCGCAGTGTTTCTTAAATGTTATTCAAAAACGATTTTGGGGGCAAATCAATAATATTTACATTTGGCCCTTATTTATGATTGCCTTGTGGCACCAGTGCGTCTCTTTTAACATGGGACGCACTGGTGGCGCAAGGCCTTCATAAATAAGGCCATGAGTTTTTTTGTTGTTGGTTTGTTTCTTGCTTTTTGATAATGCTTGATATCAACATTTGCAAGATAGAGGATTCGTATTTTGTGAAATAGTGAGGGTTCAGTAGTGAAATTGAGTGCTTGTAACTAGGATCTTCACTGTGTTTCTAAAATGGTATTCAAAAAACGATTTTGGGGGCAAATCAATGGTATTTTCATTTGGCCCTTACTTATGATTGCCTTGTGCTGCCGGTGCATCACTTTAAACATGGGAAATAAGTGACGCTCTGGTGGCGCAAGGCCTTTATAAATAAGGCCCTGAGTTTTTTTGCTGTTGGTTTGTTTTTTGCTTTTTGATAATGCTTGCTATGAACATTTGCAAGATAGAGGATTTGTATTTTGGGAAACAGTGAGGTTTCAAAAGTGATATTGAGTGGTTGTACATAGGTTCTGCGCAGTGTTTCTTAAATGTTATTCAAAAACGATTTTGGGGGCAAATCAATGGTATTTACATTTGGCCCTTATTTATGATTGCCTTGTGGCACCAGTGCGTTTCTTTTAACATGGGACGCACTGGTGGCGCAAGGCCTTCATAAATAAGGCCATGAGTTTTTTTGTTGTTTGTTTGTGTCTTGCTTTTTGATAATGCTTGATATCAACATTTGCAAGATAGAGGATTCGTATTTTGTGAAATAGTGAGGGTTCAGTAGTGAAATTGAGTGCTTGTAACTAGGATCTTCGCTGTGTTTCTAAAATGGTATTCAAAAAACGATTTTGGGAGCAAATCAATGGTATTTACATTTGGCCCTTATTTATGATTGCCTTGTGGCACCGTTGCGTCTCTTTTAACACGGGACACACTGGTGGTGCAAGGCCTTCATAAATAAGGCCCTGAGTTTTTGTTGTTGTTGGTTTGTGTCTTGCTTTTTGAAAATGCTTGATATCAACATTTGCAAGATAGAGGATTTGTATTTTGTGAACTAGTGAGGGTTCAGTAGTGAAATTGAGTGCTTGTAAATAGGATCTTCGCTGTGTTTCTAAAATGTTATTCAAAAAACGATTTTGGGGTAAATCAATGGTATTTTCATTTGGCCCTTATTTATGATTGCCTTGTGCTGCCGGTGCATCACTTTAAACATGGGAAATAAGTGACGCTCTGGTGGCGCAAGGCCTTCATAAATAAGGCCTTGAGTTTGTTTGCTGTTGGTTTGTTTTTTGCTTTTTGATAATGCTTGCTATGAACATTTGCAAGATAGAGGATTTGTATTTTGGGAAACAGTGAGGTTTCAAAAGTGATATTGAGTGGTTGTACATAGGTTCTGCGCAGTGTTTCTTAAATGTTATTCAAAAACGATTTTGGGGGCAAATCAATGGTATTTACATTTGGCCCTTATTTATGATTGCCTTGTGGCACCAGTGCGTCTCTTTTAACATGGGACGCACTGGTGGCGCAAGGCCTTCATAAATAAGGCCATGAGTTTTTTTGTTGTTGGTTTGTGTCTTGCTTTTTGATAATGCTTGATATCAACATTTGCAAGATAGAGGATTCGTATTTTGTGAAATAGTGAGGGTTCAGTAGTGAAATTGAGTGCTTGTAACTAGGATCTTCGCTGTGTTTCTAAAATGGTATTCAAAAAACGATTTTGGGGGCAAATCAATGGTATTTTCATTTGGCCCTTACTTATGATTGCCTTGTGCTGCTGGTGCATCACTTTAAACATGGGAAATAAGTGACGATCTGGTGGCGCAAGGCCTTCATAAATAAGGCCCTGAGTTTGTTTGCTGTTGGTTTGTTTTTTGCTTTTTGATAATGCTTGCTATGAACATTTGCAAGATAGGGGATTTGTATTTTGGGAAACAGTGAGGTTTCAAAAGTGATATTGAGTGGTTGTACATAGGTTCTGCGCAGTGTTTCTTAAATGTTATTCAAAAAACGATTTTGGGGGCAAATCAATGGTATTTACATTTGGCCCTTATTTATGATTGCCTTGTGGCACCAGTGCGTCTCTTTTAACATGGGACGCACAGGTGGCGCAAGGCCTTCATAAATAAGGTCCTGAGTTTTTTTGTTGTTGGCTTGTGTCTTGCTTTTTGATAATGCTTGATATCAACATTTGCAAGATAGAGGATTTGTATTTTGGGAAACAGTGAGGTTTCAAAAGTGATATTGAGTGGTTGTACATAGGATCTGCGCTGTGTTTTTTAAATGTTATTCAAAAAACGATTTTGGGAGCAAATCAATGGTATTTACATTTGGCCCTTATTTATGATTGCCTTGTGGCACCGTTGCGTCTCTTTTAACACGGAACACACTGGTGGTGCAAGGCCTTCATAAATAAGGCCCTGAGTTTTTGTTGTTGTTGGTTTGTGTCTTGCTTTTTGAAAATGCTTGATATCAACATTTGCAAGATAGAGGATTTGTATTTTGTGAACTAGTGAGGGTTCAGTAGTGAAATTGAGTGCTTGTAAATAGGATCTTCGCTGTGTTTCTAAAATGTTATTCAAAAAACGATTTTGGGGTAAATCAATGGTATTTTCATTTGGCCCTTATTTATGATTGCCTTGTGCTGCCGGTGCATCACTTTAAACATGGGAAATAAGTGACGCTCTGGTGGCGCAAGGCCTTCATAAATAAGGCCTTGAGTTTGTTTGCTGTTGGTTTGTTTTTTGCTTTTTGATAATGCTTGCTATGAACATTTGCAAGATAGAGGATTTGTATTTTGGGAAACAGTGAGGTTTCAAAAGTGATATTGAGTGGTTGTACATAGGTTCTGCGCAGTGTTTCTTAAATGTTATTCAAAAACGATTTTGGGGGCAAATCAATAATATTTACATTTGGCCCTTATTTATGATTGCCTTGTGGCACCAGTGCGTCTCTTTTAACATGGGACGCACTGGTGGCGCAAGGCCTTCATAAATAAGGCCATGAGTTTTTTTGTTGTTGGTTTGTTTCTTGCTTTTTGATAATGCTTGATATCAACATTTGCAAGATAGAGGATTCGTATTTTGTGAAATAGTGAGGGTTCAGTAGTGAAATTGAGTGCTTGTAACTAGGATCTTCACTGTGTTTCTAAAATGGTATTCAAAAAACGATTTTGGGGGCAAATCAATGGTATTTTCATTTGGCCCTTACTTATGATTGCCTTGTGCTGCCGGTGCATCACTTTAAACATGGGAAATAAGTGACGCTCTGGTGGCGCAAGGCCTTTATAAATAAGGCCCTGAGTTTTTTTGCTGTTGGTTTGTTTTTTGCTTTTTGATAATGCTTGCTATGAACATTTGCAAGATAGAGGATTTGTATTTTGGGAAACAGTGAGGTTTCAAAAGTGATATTGAGTGGTTGTACATAGGTTCTGCGCAGTGTTTCTTAAATGTTATTCAAAAACGATTTTGGGGGCAAATCAATGGTATTTACATTTGGCCCTTATTTATGATTGCCTTGTGGCACCAGTGCGTTTCTTTTAACATGGGACGCACTGGTGGCGCAAGGCCTTCATAAATAAGGCCATGAGTTTTTTTGTTGTTGGTTTGTGTCTTGCTTTTTGATAATGCTTGATATCAACATTTGCAAGATAGAGGATTCGTATTTTGTGAAATAGTGAGGGTTCAGTAGTGAAATTGAGTGCTTGTAACTAGGATCTTCGCTGTGTTTCTAAAATGGTATTCAAAAAACGATTTTGGGGGCAAATCAATGGTATTTTCATTTGGCCCTTACTTATGATTGCCTTGTGCTGCCGGTGCATCACTTTAAACATGGGAAATAAGTGACGCTCTGGTGGCGCAAGGCCTTCATAAATAAGGCCCTGAGTTTGTTTGCTGGTGGTTTGTTTTTTGCTTTTTGATAATGCTTGCTATGAACATTTGAAAGATAGGGGATTTGTATTTTGGGAAACAGTGAGGTTTCAAAAGTGATATTGAGTGGTTGTACATAGGTTCTGCGCAGTGTTTCTTAAATGTTATTCAAAAACGATTTTGGGGGCAAATCAATGGTATTTACATTTGGCCCTTATTTATGATTGCCTTGTGGCACCAGTGCGTCTCTTTTAACATGGGACGCACTGGTGGCGCAAGGCCTTCATAAATAAGGTCCTGAGTTTTTTTGTTGTTGGTTTGTGTCTTGCTTTTTGATAATGCTTGATATCAACATTTGCAAGATAGAGGATTTGTATTTTGGGAAACAGTGAGGTTTCAAAAGTGATATTGAGTGGTTGTACATAGGATCTGCGCTGTGTTTTTTAAATGTTATTCAAAAAACGATTTTGGGGGCAAATCAATGGTATTTACATTCGGCCCTTATTTATGATTGCCTTGTGGCACCGTTGCGTCTCTTTTAACATGGGACACACTGGTGGTGCAAGGCCTTCATAAATAAGGCCCTGAGTTTTTGTTGTTGTTGGTTTGTGTCTTGCTTTTTGAAAATGCTTGATATCAACATTTGCAAGATAGAGGATTTGTATTTTGTGAACTAGTGAGGGTTCAGTAGTGAAATTGAGTGCTTGTAAATAGGATCTTCGCTGTGTTTCTAAAATGTTATTCAAAAAACGATTTTGGGGTAAATCAATGGTATTTTCATTTGGCCCTTATTTATGATTGCCTTGTGCTGCCGGTGCATCACTTTAAACATGGGAAATAAGTGACGCTCTGGTGGCGCAAGGCCTTCATAAATAAGGCCTTGAGTTTGTTTGCTGTTGGTTTGTTTTTTGCTTTTTGATAATGCTTGCTATGAACATTTGCAAGATAGAGGATTTGTATTTTGGGAAACAGTGAGGTTTCAAAAGTGATATTGAGTGGTTGTACATAGGTTCTGCGCAGTGTTTCTTAAATGTTATTCAAAAACGATTTTGGGGGCAAATCAATAATATTTACATTTGGCCCTTATTTATGATTGCCTTGTGGCACCAGTGCGTCTCTTTTAACATGGGACGCACTGGTGGCGCAAGGCCTTCATAAATAAGGCCATGAGTTTTTTTGTTGTTGGTTTGTTTCTTGCTTTTTGATAATGCTTGATATCAACATTTGCAAGATAGAGGATTCGTATTTTGTGAAATAGTGAGGGTTCAGTAGTGAAATTGAGTGCTTGTAACTAGGATCTTCACTGTGTTTCTAAAATGGTATTCAAAAACGATTTTGGGGGCAAATCAATGGTATTTTCATTTGGCCCTTACTTATGATTGCCTTGTGCTGCCGGTGCATCACTTTAAACATGGGAAATAAGTGACGCTCTGGTGGCGCAAGGCCTTCATAAATAAGGCCCTGAGTTTGTTTGCTGTTGGTTTGTTTTTTTCTTTTTGATAATGCTTGCTATGAACATTTGCAAGATAGGGGATTTGTATTTTGGGAAACAGTGAGGTTTCAAAAGTGATATTGAGTGGTTGTACATAGGTTCTGCGCAGTGTTTCTTAAATGTTATTCAAAAAACGATTTTGGGGGAAAATCAATGGTATTTACATTTGACGCTTATTTATGATTGCCTTGTGGCACCAGTGCGTCTCTTTTAACATGGGACGCACTGGTGGTGCAAGGCCTTCATAAATAAGGTCCTGAGTTTTTTTGTTGTTGGTTTGTGTCTTGCTTTTTGATAATGCTTGATATCAACATTTGCGAGATAGAGGATTTGTATTTTGGGAAACAGTGAGGTTTCAAAAGTGATATTGAGTGGTTGTACATAGGATCTGCGCTGTTTTTTAAATGTTATTCAAAAAACGATTTTGGGGGCAAATCAATGGTATTTACATTTGGCCCTTATTTATGATTGCCTTGTGGCACCGGTGCGTCTCTTTTAACATGGGACACACTGGTGGCGCAAAGCCTTCATAAATAAGGCCCTGAGTTTTTGTTGTTGTTGGTTTGTGTCTTGCTTTTTGATAATGCTTGATATCAACATTTGCAAGATAGAGGATTTGTATTTTGTGAAATAGTGAGGGTTCAGTAGTGAAATTGAGTGCTTGTAACTAGGATCTTCACTGTGTTTCTAAAATGGTATTCAAAAAACGATTTTGGGGGCAAATCAATGGTATTTTCATTTGGCCCTTACTTATGATTGCCTTGTGCTGCCGGTGCATCACTTTAAACATGGGAAATAAAAGACGCTCTGGTGGCGCAAGGCCTTCATAAATAAGGCCTTGAGTTTGTTTGCTGTTGGTTTGTTTTTTGCTTTTTGATAATGCTTGCTATGAACATTTGCAAGATAGAGGATTTGTATTTTGGGAAACAGTGAGGTTTCAAAAGTGATATTGAGTGGTTGTACATAGGATCTGCGCTGTGTTTTTGGAATGTTATTCAAAAAACGATTTTGGGGGCAAATCAATGGTATTTACATTTGGCCCTTATTTATGATTGCCTTGTGGCACCGGTGCGTCTCTTTTAACATGGGATGCACTGGTGGCGCAAGGCCTTCATAAATAAGGCCCTGAGTTTTTTTGTTGTTGGTTTGTGTCTTGCTTTTTGATAATGCTTGATATCAACATTTGCAAGATAGAGGATTTGTATTTTGTGAAATAGTGAGGGTTCAGTAGTGAAATTGAGTGCTTGTAAATAGGATCTTGGCTGTGTTTCTAAAATGTTATTCAAAAAACGATTTTGGGGTAAATCAATGGTATTTTCATTTGGCCCTAATTTATGATTGCCTTGCGCTGCTGGTGCATCACTTTAAACATGGGAAATAGGTGACGCTCTGGTGGCGCAAGGCCTTCATATATAAGGCCCTGAGTTTGTTTGCTGTTGGTTTGTTTTTTGATTTTTGATAATGCTTGCTATGAACATTTGCAAGATAGGGGAGTTGTATTTTGGGAAACAGTGAGGTTTCAAAAGTGATATTGAGTGGTTGTACATAGGTTCTGCGCAGTGTTTCTTAAATGTTATTCAAAAAACGATTTTGGGGGCATATCAATGGTATTTACATTTGGCCCTTATTTATGATTGCCTTGTGGCACCAGTGTGTCTCTTTTAACATGGGACGCACTGGTGGCGCAAGGCCTTCATAAATAAGGTCCTGAGTTTTTTTATTGTTGGTTTGTGTCTTGCTTTTTGATAATGCTTGATATCAACATTTGCAAGATAGAGGATTTGTATTTTGGGAAACAGTGAGGTTTCAAAAGTGATATTGAGTGGTTGTACATAGGATCTGCGCTGTGTTTTTTAAATGTTATTCAAAAAACGATTTGGGGGGCAAATCAATGGTATTTACATTTGACCCTTATTTATGATTGCCTTGTTGCACCGGTGCGTCTCTTTTAACATGGGACGCACTGGTGGCGCAAGGCCTTCATAAATAAGGCCCTGAGTTTTTGTTGTTGTTGGTTTGTGTCTTGCTTTTTGATAATGCTTGATATCAACATTTGCAAGATAGAGGATTTGTATTTCTTGAAATAGTGAGGGTTCAGTAGTGAAATTGAGTGCTTGTAAATAGGATCTTTGCTGTGTTTCTAAAATGTTATTCAAAAAACGATTTTGTGAGCAAATAAATGGTATTTTCATTTGGCCCTTATTTATGATTGCCTTGTGCTGCCGGTGCATCCCTTTAAACATGGGAAATAAGTGACGCTCTGGTGGCGCAAGGCCTTCATAAATAAGGCCCTGAGTTTGTTTGCTCTTGGTTTGTTTTTTGCTTTTTGATAATGCTTGCTATGAACATTCGCAAGATAGAGGATTTGTATTTTGGGAAACAGTGAGGTTTCAAAAGTGATATTGAGTGGTTGTACATAGGATCTGCGCTGTGTTTTTTAAATGTTATTCAAAAAACGATTTTGGGGGCAAATCAATGGTATTTACATTTAGCCCTTATTTATGATTGCCTTGTGGCACCAGTGCGTCTCTTTTAACATGGGACGCACTGGTGGCGCAAGGGCTTCATAAATAAGGCTCTGAGTTTTTTTATTGTTGGTTTCTGTCTTGCTTTTTGATAATGCTTGTTATCAACATTTGCAAGATAGAGGATTTGTATTTTGTGAAATAGAGAGGGTTCAGTAGTGAAATTGAGTGCTGGTAAATACGATCTTCGCTGTGTTTCTAAAATGCTATTCAAAAGACGATTTTGAGGTAAATCAATGGTATTTTCATTTGGCCCATATTTATGATTGCCTTGTGCTGCCGGTGCATCACTTTGAACATGGGAAATAAGTGACGCTCTAGTGGCGCAAGGCCTTTATAAATAAGGCCCTGAGTTTGTTTGCTGTTGGTTTGTTTTTTGCTTTTTTATAATGCTTGCTATGAACATTTGCAAGATAGAGGATTTGTATTTTGGGAAACAGTGAGGTTTCAAAAGTGGTATTGAGTGCTTGTACATAGGTTCTGCGCAGTGTTTCTTAAATGTCATTCAAAAAACGATTTTGGGGGCAAATCAATGGTATTTACATTTGGCCCTTATTTATGATTGCTTTGTGGCACCAGTGCGTCTTTTTTAACATGGGACGCACTGGTGGCGCAAGGCCTTCATAAATAAGGCCCTGAGTTGCTGTGGTATAAACTTTAATATGTTGCAAATTAGTGTTTATATCGTTTGCTTTTTGTCATTACTTTGTTGTTTGCTAATAGTGGTCTTTAATGTGTTATTTTTTTCAGAACCACAGATTGAAATCAACATTTTAAAAGCAAGCAAAAATGCTGTCAAGGCAAAGGAGTAGAAAAAATACCATACGTAAAAGAACAAAATCATCAAAGGAATTAAAGGAATCCTTTACAACAAGTACTTCAAAAAACACCAGGGGCCTCATTTATGAAAAGTGACGCATCGCTGCGTGAAAACAGCGATGCGTCACTTTTCACTGCGCACTCCTTGCGACATTCCTGATGCGTCATATTTAATGTATGACGCATCATGTCGCAAGGAGTTACAGATACGTCAGTATTTCTGACATATCTGTAAGCGCAAAAGTGATGCATTGCTGGAGTGTGTCACAAAAGTGACGCAACTCCAGCAATGCGTCCTTTCACATGGGGAAAGCCCCATGTGAAAGGGCTTGCGTCAGTCTTACGCCTGCTGTGAGACAGGCGCAAGATTTTGATGCAACAGCGTCCTAAAAGTGATGCAGTGAAATCTCATAGATTTCAATGCGTCACTATTACGAGGCTTTTTGCGGGGGAACGCCCCCTCCGCATACATTATACCTGACGCAGGTATAATGTGGCGCAGGGGTTTAAAAAGTGACGCATCTACCTAGATGCGTCACTTTTTAAATATGGCGCAACAAGGCGCATTTTTTACACCGCTGGTGCGTCACAAAAAGTGACGCACCGGCGGCGCAAAACTGACGCAAGACCTTCATAAATAAGGCCCCAGAAAAGCTCCTGGTAAGACAATTAAGTCTTTTCTTCGCAATTTATGTAGATCAAAAAGAAGTGTTAACGGTAATGTGAAGATCCAGAAGCAGAGAGCAAATCTAAAAAGGAAGGAGAGGCCCTCAACAAATGTCTCTATTGGAGCAGGAGAGAAGAGTATGGATAGCAATAGAAGGTTAAATCAATTTAGGGACATTCGTAGACGAATGTTTCTCAATAGGGTAGTTTTAAATTTGCTAAAAAATTAAAAGAAAGGTAAACAGAGAGCTGCTTTTTACAAGAAAAAGAAAAGTGTAGAGAAGATGGTTGATCAGGCTTTTGAAGTTAAGAAAAAATTATTTCTTTTAGTAATCAATAGAATTAGGATACTTAATAAGGCAATTGATGTTTTCAAATCGAACAGTAGATGGAAAAGAATTACTAATCGGACTAATTTTTGTGAAGTATTTTCTGGAGAATGGATGCATAGTTCAAGTTCTGAGCCATTTTTTAATGAGGAGAGTTACTTTCAGGAATATGATTTGGTGCATGCAGTTGACACCAGTGGTCGAGCATATGAGGTGAAAGATGGTTGTGTGATGGAAAAAGAGAAACTTATGTCTAGAGATGCGGAAGAGGTGTTAAGTGATGAAGTCTTAGGGAGACGTACTAAGGGTCCAGTGTACACATGGAAGTGCAGTAGTATTTGTAGTGTGCGACAGGATTCAATCAATTTATTTCGAAATTTCTTACGTACATATAGAAAGAAAAGTCTAAAACAAAAAATGAAGATCTTGCAAGAGTTAGATCCTTGCAGAGTGAGAGAAAAAACAGGTTTGCATGGGCATTCACTGGCTTGTCTTTCTAGAAAAGTATGTCAGAGTGTTTTTCATCATTTTAGGAAGTTAGCAGTGCATCATAATAAGGTGAGGAAATTAGTGAGAAGGTTGTATTATGCAAAAAGTCCAGCACTTAAGCTTAAACAGTTAAACAGTGCTCTTTTGCATGGATCTGAAGTAGATGTCAAGACTATTTGTGAAGAAATTGAGTTTTGTTATTTTGGGAACAAAGAGGACAGTGAATAAATGGATATAGTAATGGATGGTAATGTGGAAGACAATGTACAGATTTCAAGTACAGAAACGATTGACGAGGAAATTACCAAGTTTAAGGTGAAATCAAGTGAAAGGCCTAATTTAACTTGTGTGTGTTGTCGACGGACTCATTATAAGATTCAGACTAGGTTAGTTGATTTATATGCAAAAAGTGAAATGGAAAACAATAGTGAATGGAAGGATTTTGTAAGTTATTTGTTGGTGAAGAGTTCTTTTGATTTGAGTTTTGATCAGCGTTTTTCCAATTATTGTTTGAAAAAATTAAATGAAAATAGAATGCCTGCTAGAGCTGCTCATAATAATCTTCAGTTGATAGATATTCATTCTGAATTGATGGATTTAAATACTTATGAATCTGTTTTGATTCAATGTGTCCATCCTTTTCAGGCTATTGTTCGCATGGAGCCTAAGATAGGGAAATTGCCTCCTACAGATTTACAAAGAGGATTAAAGGGAAGAGTTGTTTATTTGCCTCTAGATGTCAAGAAAAATATTGATACAATTGGTGTATAAAGAGTAGAAGAGGATCCTCTGGTTATTCTAGTTAATGGGGTTCCGACAAAGAGTAAGAAAATCTGGCAAGATTTAGTGGATGTTAGGAAAGTCAAAAAGGCAACGTTTTATTTGGTCAAAAACAATGAGTACTATTGTTGCGTTCTAATCTAGGACCCTGATCGATACTGTGACCTTATGCCCCTATACAGCTATAAATCCATTTATTCCCTATATTGGCATAACCGATCAAATGCAATATTCAGAAACTCGTCTCTGGCCTCACACGAACAGAGCCACATTTCAGAATCGCTTCCTCTGCAACTTCCTTTGCAGCTCATTAGTGCAAATGACATAGCAGGAGCCACTATCTAAGATTCCTAGATTAACACTCCGAGTTCTTCAACAAGATAAAACCTCAGCAACCTGGGAATGCCCCGCTTGCTCTGTTTTTATTAGTAATAGAACTCTAATGAGCACTGATAGACGATCACTTCCTAGTGACATCTTTATTGACGTCTTATGTCCAAAAACTTACGTCAAACAAGGCACTTTTCAGGTATAAATATTACCAACGTTGCCTTAAGCAAATGCTGTTTCGCTGAAGCTGATGCTGATACTATCGCTACTGCTATCGCTGCTAACGAGCGAACAATGGTGTGGTGAACACAGGAGCTGAACAGCCGTCCCCCTGCAAGAGCCCAGCAGATGCAAGCTGCCCGCAGACGCTGCCCCTCCTCTTCCTCGACGCGCTGAGAGAGACGCTGTCTTTTCTCCTGCCGAGAAATCCAGCTCCGGCGTTTCCAGCCTACTCTTGCGAGGGACTGGGATATCGAGTCCCCTGGAAGGAGATACCAGACCTCCAACATTCTATTCCAGAGGTATGGTGTTGACTAAACCCTTAGAGAGAATTCTTGAAGCAAACCTTGGCAAAACCAACTTAACTTAAACTGCTACTTACTTACTCCCCTCCCAAGTATTAGGCTTAGGTCAGGTACACTGGGGTAGGCGTAGTTAGAAGCACCAGTTGAGTATGTTAGCCTAATGTATATATGAATGTATATATGTTTTATTCATTTTAAACCATTGTATGGCTAAGAAACCATATCAATGCTTTTACAGTATTATTACGCAATACTCATTTTACTTTTACGTACTTTTTATAATAACAAGTCTTGCAATTGTGGCAATTCATTTCTCTTATATGAGAAAAAAGACTGTTCAATAAATAATACCTTTTATTGAAAACGCCCGTCTCTCTATTCTCTACATATTGTGAAAGTAATCTGCACAATAACTGACTGAGTAAAATAACTGTCTATTGTTTCACACGACTCTAGAGATTGACTCTTATCTGAGGAGCAAAGTTGTCATGTTGCACGGTTGTTGGAAAACTGAATCCCTTCTTGTCTGTACCAGGGAAGCTGATCACTTCCTATTCAGTCAAGAAAGTTTCCAGTGACCTCTGAGCTAGTTGGTAACAAACCCAATTAAGTTTAGCATAGTCAGTGGAGACCTGGAAGATCCGCACTTCTACGTCGATACTACTGTTTATGTTATTCCAATGCGCAGGGCCTATTGGGAAAATAGGAACTACACTACATGGCGCCCAACGTTTGGTAAGGCGATAAACTAACGCAAGACGTTAGAGTAACTCAGTCGTGCATTTTTCACACAGACCCCTTTCTCCCGTAAATACTCCAATAGACGTCTGGAGTGGGTGAAAGGTTAAAATCCGCCCGAACTCAGTAGGAAGAGATTCCTATGTAAAGCTCTGGTTTATTCAACGTTGAAGGATACAGTGTTCCAAAATATTGTGCACCTAATCTTTGTCTCCTTGGAGACCTGCTCTGCAAAACCTGCATTTATAAAATGTCAGTAGAAAACAACGGAACTGATGTCGCAGTAGATGCGACTCAGCAGGGTCCTGAAGGGACTAATGAACCGGGTGCGATAATCATCCCGGCACATTTAAGAAAATCTATAACGTCAAAACGTATAGAAAATGGACTGACCACACAAGGTGGCACAGTCGTCTTCGTGATAGAGGCACACGAATATCGGCAGACAGAGGTATTCTATTCATGGATAAAATTTCCAGCGGCAAACGCTGCAACACATGAGTTCCACTATTACAAAATAGAGGATCCACTGGAGGAGTACGCTCCTTTCGAGGAGATTGAAATCCCATTAAAATACCAAGAACATTTACTTTGGTTTAAAGGCGCCCTAAAACACAATGATCATATAACCAGGCTCGGTCCACTAGGTAGACCAGGAGCAACGTGGCCGGTTCTAGCCAGCTACACACCACATCCGGACATTGATAAAATGTCAAAAGAAGAGCTGTTAGTACAGCTAAAAACATTAATTAAAATACATAGGCAATTAGTCCAATATGTAATGCGGACTGCTACAGTCCAAACAGCTGTTAATGCACCACAGCTGACCCCTCATCAGGGGAACACTGATAAAATTACACCACAGAACATACAGTCATGTCTTGGTAAAACACCCGTAAAACGGGAACAAATTCCTTTCTGGTTAGCGCAGAAAATCACTCAAATAGAGGCAGTATTTCCGAATACTACCCCTATTGAGAAACACAAGATCCTGACCATCTGCCTTCCAATGGGGGTCGCACCACACATAGAGGACTGTGACACTTGGGGTACAGTCTTTGCTTCCATTTACACAAAAACACATGGTGTTCCGTCAATGGCGGTAATACCAGAGGTGCTAAAACAGATTCAAAATGAATACGGTCCAGAACCTGCTTTAACTCTTGGTATGAAATTACTGAAAGACTTCAAACAGGTCTCTGCTATATTACTAGCCAATATAAAAGGAGAAGCAGCATCTGTGGCGATCCGCCAGAAGTTGAAGGAAACAGATATAACAGATCAACCAATTGAGCTTGCCAGAATCATAGAAAAATGCTATGAAGAACTAGGTAGAGACAGCTTGGGTGGAAAACCAGTAAAGCCCAAACTGCTCGAAAATCCTGAAAAATTATTTATTAAAAATAATTCAAACACTCCTAAAAAGAGCTGGGATGGAAATAAACAATCCACTCCCAAGGAAAAAGTTTTCCAGTCCAGAGGAAGGTCTCCTCGACGGAGGGAAAGAACTCTGACTCGAGAACACCAGTCTCCCCAGAGGGAGCCCTCTGAGAAAAGATATAACCTTAGAAATAGGGATAATTTGAAAAAACCTGATAGATATCAAAGTATTGATACACGTCCCTCTCGATCTTTTTCGCAGAAATCGGAAAGAAGAGGACGGTCAGACCCAGGAGAGCACACCAAGTCCAAAGACAAGGAACCTGCTCAGAGTAAAAACTCAATTTCCGAAAAAGAAGGTAGCCAGTATTAGAGTAATCAACCATGCCGAGAATACTGAGGACACAGTTGAAAAACGGGGAGTGGGCACAGACAATGTTAGACAGTGCAGCAGAAATCAGTATAGCCCGCAAGATCTTGATGAGTCATCTGGAGACAGTGGACACGAATGAATACATTCAGGTTGAAACTGCCGACACCAGACTTAGCGAGCCCCATAAGATATACGAAATAACATTGCGTATAGAGGGTGATAAGACTAGGAAAATAAGGGGTCTATTTTGGGATAAACTCTCAAAAGGCTTTGATATTCTGTTAGCTGAAAAAGATTGGCCCCCAGAGTTTGTCAGGGAGTGCCCTCGTGGCGAATAAATGATTATGCCTGCCTTCTCGAATCACATTCCGATTCACAAAAAATATACATATGCAAGGAAATGGGCAGTAGCCCAGGCACCGGCATTATATAAAAATCATGTAGGATGGGATGATGACTCTGTTCCTCACAAAATCCAGTTAAAAAGTGAACCGACTGCCCAAAGGCAGTATCCCATTAATCAAGAAGCTAAAAAACAAGTCAGGGAGATTTT
This sequence comes from Lissotriton vulgaris, assembly GCF_964263255.1. Taxonomy (NCBI): domain Eukaryota; kingdom Metazoa; phylum Chordata; class Amphibia; order Caudata; family Salamandridae; genus Lissotriton; species Lissotriton vulgaris. The sequence goes on from NW_028243361.1 coordinate 57,990, forward strand.
AGATCAACTTGAATACCAGGGGGTGATTGAAACATGCACCTCCCAAATGAACAATCCTTTGTTTCCTGTCTCCAAACCATACAATTCATATCGTCTAGTTTTGGACTACAGACACCTTAATGCATGCTGCAAAACTTTTGCAGTACAAAATTTGCATAGTGCTGCACTAATGAATAACATAGTTAGGAAACAATATAAAACGACATTAGACATATCTAATGGTTTCTTTTGTCAAAACATTGCACCAGAAAGCAGATATTTGACCGCTTTCTCAGTAATGGGGTCTCAGAAAAATTTCTGTAGGCTCCCACAGGAGTTAAAGAACAGCCCAGGACTATTCTCAGCTAGAGTAACAGAGTTACTACAAATATATGATGATGAGGCATTATCTTACGTAGATGATATCGATCTCACAGACGACGACTTGGATACTCACTTGAAAAGAGTGAACACCATAATACTTGGGTTCGCAGCAGAGGGTTACAAATTCAACTTTAAAAAGTCCTGAATTGCCCATCTGACAGTATTATTTTTAGGATACGAATTATCAAGTGAAGGAAAAAGCCTAGCGGACAACTTCTTAGAGAAGTGCGCTGTACTCCAAGCTCCAAAAAAGCTGAAAAACTTACAATCGATTCTAGGCTTCCTGAATTTCGGTAGAACTTACATTCTAAATTATACGGAGAGGGTTAAACCTCTCTACGAACTAATTAAACCTGATTTTAAACAAATCACCTGGACTCAAAAACATACAGAAATTTTGAGATCACTGCAAACAGACATGTTAGCAAAAACAAAATTAGATACACGTGACAACACACGCAATCTTGTAATCCGAGTCATCCCAGGAAGATGCGGATTCACGTACCTGACCTCTAACGAGGGAGAAAAGGTACCGATTTCAATTAAATCTCACTTGTACACACAAGCAGAAAAAACATTCAGTCCAACAGAAAATACTGTGAAAGCAGTAGAAACTGCATTAGCGAATGAACGAGAACTAGCACATGGTAGAAGGATTAATATCCTCACAGCGGAATCCGCCTTTGAGGCGCTATTCATCCCAGTAAACCTGCCTACAGTGTCACTGGATCTGAAATGGATACAGTGTGTAAATTCTTTAGGAGCGGAAGATGTGAAATACTATTTCGCCCCGCAATTCAAAAAACTGAATCATTTAGAATATGAAGAAGAATATCCTCTGCCAATCGAACTTCTGCCTCTCCCACAGTACGCCTGTATAATCTATACAGATAGATTTGTACAGCATTTTAACGTAGAGAGCAAATCCTACGATGCAGCCTATGCGATTGTTAAAGGTCGCTGGCTGAGCGGTAAATTCAGACCGAAAATAACAAAAACTGAATCAGTGAAGTACTGTTCGGCTCAGAGAGCTGAAATCAGATGTTTAAAGATGGCGCTTGAAAATGCAGAACGTGAATTCCCGACACTAATCGTGTGCGATTCTCATTTATCCGTCAACTGTTACAATAATAAACTGCAGAGCTGGATTGAAAACGATTACAAAGATGACACAGGTGCCCCAATAAAGCATAAATTGCTCTGGAACCAGGTAGCTCTTTTACAGAAAGAACTACAAAAACTCACGTGATACACGCACAGAGTCTTCAACGTGATGGCGTTCACGTTGCAGGGAATTCATTGGCAAATACAGCCACAGCGGAAGCAACTAAACCGGCTTCCGTAGCCACAAAAAAGCGTGCAGAAAAATACATAGACGGGGAAACCATGCTGGCAGTAAAAACGTCCGTAAAAGGCGACTGTGCAGCACTACCCGTGAACTATCCACTCAATTATGCATACGTAATCGATGCAAACTCCGTTCCTTTTGCTTGAATGCCTGGAGTGGGGGCTAGGGTAATTCCAAACATGAAACGGAGAGGTTTCCTATTACAGGAGGCACATATGGGGTTGGGTCTAAGACACCAAACAATCAGGGACTCTCTGACTGAATTGCAATCAGAGTACTGGTGGCCGGAAATGAGTGAAGGTATTCATGAATTTGCAAAACACTGTGAAGACTGCAACAGAGATCGCAGTGGAGAACCGGCCAGTGTAGTGTCAGAAGCCCTAATAGAAAGCATAAGGCAATCTATCTGCGCAATGAAACAAGAGAAACGCGTCCCATTGTACATCATGAAGGCTAAATCCACTTCAGAAATGTGGCCCCAGCGCTCGGCTGACGCCAGAACGGTTATAAAAGTTCTGCGAATCTTTATCCGCACATACGCATTTTCCATGTTCCATTCTGACCAGGGTCATGCTTTCAGCTCTAGAGCTTATAAGGAGGCCATGGCCAGCATGGGAGTTGGGTTGCGGTATTCTTGTCCGTTACACCCCAAAGGGAACAGTGTGGTAGAAAGAAAAAACCGGGACATAAAGCAATCTATAACAGAGAAGGTATTAGGTACGGGTGCTGGGTGGGTCAAACATCTAATAAGTGTCCAGATCAGTCTTAATAACTTGCCAAGAAATTCTCTAAAAGGTTTCAGCCCATACGAACTATTGTTCGGAACTAGAATGCGAATTCAGGACTTAGATAGTCAGGTATCAGTGGTACAAGATGAGAAAACAGACTTTGAAATCAAAGATCGTTTAGCTGTTTTACAGGACTTGAATGAAACAAGAAAATCCTTAAGCAACATAAAGTTAAAGCAACAGCCAGCTACCACTGACGAGGCACCACCAGCAACAGCCCCAGCAAGGTCTGTCTGGATTCCAAAGATTGGGGATCTAGTCAGAGAAAAAATAGAGGTGAAGAAGGAATTTGGGCCTTCTTACAGAAAAGCAGTACCTGTCTTGGCAATCAAAGGAACAAGATCAGTAGTACTACCGCCCCTTGCTGGTAAAAAGGAGAACAGAGTTGTATCAATCGACCTGGTAAAACCACAAGCATGTGGCCTATAATCAACAGTAGGCCCAGTGGACTCCCAAGAAACAACAGAATACCCAAACTTGCAACAATCCAAGAGGTTCAAACTGAAAGACTAATCACATTCGATCAGCCTGCAGTGCACAGAGAAGGACTATGCAATAATGCCATGGAACTCGTGCCTCTTGAGACACAGATTGAAACAGTTCGTCAAGAAACACCAGTCTACAATGATATGTGGCATCAGAATGTGCTACCGAGAGACAAATTGAAAGAACAATTCCAACAATTGACAGAACTGCCTCTGGCTATTTCATCAACTTCGACAACTTTTCCGAGGATCAAAGCAATCCCGAAGTGATGCTAGAAACAAAAAAGACTTTTAAAGAAAAAGCAACGGAACTCTTTCATCAACTAAAGGAAATTTACCTTATTTCTCCATAGTTAGAGTTCTGGTTCGGTCTAGGTATATTTTTCCTCCTGCGTTGGCTCATCATGGTACTTTGTTTGGGAAAATTCATTGAGGGAAAATATAGTACAATGGACACAGCAAGTCAGAACATCAACTTAGTCCTCAAACCACACAGATCATCCCACGTGAAGAAAAGAGAACTGTCAACAGTAAATGTCACAGCCATTCCAATACCCGGTGGGGTAGTATGGGAGAAAACTGACTATGAGATCTATGGTCCGGTCGAGATCCTGAAGTATCCTCATCAATTCAAGGTTTCCTTAATTGACTTTGTAAAACCTAGTGCATTCTCTGATGATTGGGACTTTGAAAGTATTAACAATATGATGTCAGATTTGGTAATGTCAGCTAGATTCACAGAACATGATTATTTACAAGGTTCGTCTAGTTATGAACAGATGTTCTGCTTCACACATTATGGTGATCATTACTTGCATAAATCTGCACAGCCTAGAAATGTTTTTAAGTATAATCAATGGGAACATTGTGCTACACCACCTAAAAGCAGTTCTAAAACATTCTTTGAGAAATTCAAGTACTTCTCAGGGTTTAACACCAGTGATGCAGAAATGTTTTATTACAAACTGTTAGATAAAACAGGATTGAAAACAATGCTGACAAATACTAAAGTGATATAGTCAGAAGCATTTTATGAAAATATGATGACATTTGGTTTTGATTTTTGGAAAAATAACATTGAAACAAAAACCATCTGGGGTACAAAAGAGTGGCAGGTACAAGGCCTAGAAGCACTTTTTCGAGCCTGCATGATCCCAGAACAAATGATGTTTTTAAATGACACAATTCACCAAACATCCTGTCTTGGCCTAGCTAAGATTAAAGACCTTAACAAACCGTCTATTCCAAAGCCAATACCTGAGAATACAACAACAGATATTGAGATAGACGTACCCAAAATTTTACATTTAAACAGAACACATCCTGATTGGAAAAAGTGGTTAATCTTGCCCACTGACACAAACAACTGTCAAAATAGATTCCTGAATAAAACACAGGGGTTAACAATGTCCAGACAAGACCCTAGATACTCCCAGAGACAACATCCAGGGATAGTAACAACATACAGTGTAGGGAAACTCTGCCTCGAATGGCTAGGATCATCCACACTGGCTGAAATTAAGCAATTAAGCAATTGCGCGATTTTATTATGGGACCACGCAAACAGCGTCAAAAGCGTTTCATAGCGACCAGTATCTATGCGGTATACAACGAGGCTTGGAAAGTCACACAAATTGAAACAGCTGAAAAAATACGAGAAATTGATCGTATTTCATTTGGAAAAATCACTTTCTGTAGTGGACAATGGGTTAATGACTCTGTCCTCCAGAATATATTCGTTGGACAATATTGTATCATCTGCCTTTAATATAATAGACAGAGACTTGCTAATGTTACAGCATGGCCAGTCACAATTGCGTTCTATGTACAATTAGGCTGGACGCTGCAAAATCTTCGTTCAGGCTATGTGCCTTGGCGTGTAATCAACACAACGTCATTGTTTTCCATCTTTAACTTTACTGATAAACAAATCAGCTTGGCACAGAAAGGAGCAGACTATACAATCCTGAGCATCGAAAAACTTGAGAGATTACCTTTGACAATGTCAGAAAGTCCTGTCATTGAATGGATAATACACGGGATTATCACAATTCCGATAACTACTTTCCAATTTAAAAATTGCCTTGAATACATACCTACTGGCCAGTATGAACAATTAGGTGAAGGATACATTAAGTCAGCATGGAAATTACCATACACACACACATGCTATAGTGACAGCAACAAAAATGTATTTCTTAGTGGTGAAAACTGTAAACATTCACTAAGCGGTATACTTTTGTGCCAGGGTATTAATTTACATGGAGCCTGTGAAGGAAATTCTAACAACCTTTCATGCCACCAACTTGTCACACCTTCAACGCAGATAGAGCCTTTCTTTATGCAACTCGCAAATGGGAGTTACATTCTAATAACGGATCACAGCTATTGTGGCCTTTTGCCAGGGAAAGCCTATCTCATAAGCGTAACTTCCATGGTCAAATGCTGTATGCAAGCATTGTTTCCGAGCGGCCCTGGAGACATAGAGACTCCCCTCTGGCCTCGTCTGAATTTCTCTTCTATACGAATTGATACTTTAAGCAAAATGAAGTCTGTGCTTTTGCAGACAACAGTGCCCATCACGTCATCAAAAGAGACGTATGATCTCCTAGTTGCAAGGACGGCTACGGAGGTTCATGACCTTTTATCAACAAATTGCCCCGTGCATTTCGTAGAAATGCTTAGCCAAATTCTTAACATGTCAAGTGCCATAGGCATCCCAGGCATATTTAAGACGATTTTTACGGGACTGCTAACACCATTCAAAGCAATTCTTGGAATCATTCCTAATTTTGTCCATTCAGTCTTTGGCGACATACCCCTATTTTTGGGACTTGTAGCAGGCATTTTATTTTTGACCCTCCTGCTCCGATATGGCAAGCCAAAGCTCAGACATGACTCCTACGAGGATGGAAGAAACAATCCTAGCAGTGCGCTACCGGGACAGAATAACTAGAGTCCTTGGATTGGCCAGGCTGAGAGATCTAATCATGACCTGGTTCCTTTCATTCAGACCTATATGGCAAAACTGCATCTTACCTGTGCTACGATGTATGCTATGCGGAGATGAGTGCGTGTTGGACATCTGTCTTGCACTTCCATCAGCAGTGCCAATGGATATCGATACTTTGCTCAGTCCTATAACTGCTCACGCATTGTGTTGTCCCCAGCGGCTACCAATCCTGATGACGGCATTCGTTGAGACTCCTGTACTACGACTAGGTGGTAACAGTGGAGCGAGTGACAAAAGCAACATCACCCAGGTACGACCATCTGTGAGCATTGCTGATCCAGACTTTGATGACAGCAATGATTCTCACACCTGCCAAGTTACAGCACTATCGAATTTGGTCGAACTGTCACCTGATTTTGTAGACCAATTTTTTGAGAGCCTGTCTGATATGATGTTCTCACCCGAACAGAAACAATAACTTTAGAGAAGCATTCCGACACACAGCGTTCCCATGAACTCTGAATTCGGCCTTCAGTTTTGAACAACAAAAACTGCCAAAAAGCGTTGGAACTCTATTTCCCCGTTCACAAGAAAATATTTTTTGGATTGAACTATTTTTCATAATATTTTCCCCTTTTTCTGGCACGAAAATTCTTTGCTTAAAGTAGACCTATTCATAGAGAACAGAAGCTTCTACTTCTATTTAGGTAAATCTAGAGACATAATAACTTTACACCAGCCTCTAGCACATTTTACTACAATGCATTTCTATGTGATGAAATTATCTCGCCTTTTCTTTTCTGTATTAAGAGATATTTCATGTGTAATTCTTTTGCAAAATCGTTCATTGATTGCATATGCTATAATTTTGAATGATTTCTATGCTTAAAGACGTACAGTACCTATATTTTCACGTATTTCAAATACGCCTATTTCAAATGCATATATGTATTTTGGGGTGGGCAATGTTACACATGCATCTTATTGCTCTAGTTTTAGTAATTTGATGAACATAAATTTGTGGAGTGGGTGTCGCGTTCTAATCTAGGACCCTGATCGATACTGTGACCTTATGCCCCGGCTATAAATCCATTTATTCCCTATATTGGCATAACCGATCAAATGCAATATTCAGAAACTCGTCTCTGGCCTCACACGAACAGAGCCACATTTCAGAATCGCTTCCTCTGCAACTTCTTTTGCAGCTCATTAGTGCAAATGACATAGCAGAAGCCACTATCTAAGATTCCTAGATTAACACTCCGAGTTCTTCAACAAGATAAAAACTCAGCAACCTGGGAAAGCCCCGCTTGCTATGTTTTGATTAGTAATAGAACTCTAATGAGCACTGATAGACGATCACTTCCTAGTGACATCTTTATTGACGTCTTATGTCCAAAAGCTTACGTCAAACAAGGCACCTTTCAGGTATAAATATTACCAACGTTGCCTTAAGCAAATGCTGTTTCGCTGAAGCTGATGCCGATACTATCGCTACTGCTATCGCTGCTAACGAGCGAACGATGGTGTGGTGAACACAGGAGCTGAACAGCCGTCCCCCTGCAAGGCCCAGCAGATGCAAGCTGCCCGCGGACGCTGCCCCTCCTCTTCCTCGACGTGCTGAGAGAGACGCTGTCTTTTCTCCTGCCGAGAAATCCAGCTCCGGCGTTTCCAGCCTACTCTTGCGAGGGACTGGGATATCGAGTCCCCTGGAAGGAGATACCAGACCTCCAACATTCTATTCCAGAGGTATGGTGTTGACTAAACCCTTAGAGAGAATTCTTGAAGCAAACCTTGGCAAAACCAACTTAACTTAAACTGCTACTTACTTACTCCCCTCCCAAGTATTAGGCTTATTTCAGGTACACTGGGGTAGGCGTAGTTAGAAGCACCAGTTGAGTATGTTAGCCTAATGTATATATGAATGTATATATGTTTTATTCATTTTAAACCATTGTATGGCTAAGAAACCATATCAATGCATTTACAGTATTATTTCGCAATACTCATTTTACTGTACGTACTTTCTTTAAATAACAAGTCTTGCAATTGTGGCAATTCATTTCTCTTGTATGAGAAGAAAGACTGTTCAATAAATAATACCTTTTATTGAAAACGCCCGTCTCTCTATTCTCTACATATTGTGAAAGTAATCTGCACAATAACTGACTTAGTAAAATAACTGTCTATTGTTTCACACGACTCTAGAGATTGACTCTTATCTGAGGAGCAAAGTTGTCATGTTGCACGGTTGTTGGAAAACTGAATCCCTTCTTGTCTCTACCAGGGAAGCTGATCACTTCCTATTCAGTCAAGAAAGTTTCCAGTGACCTCTGAGCTAGTTGGTAACAAACCCAATTAAGTTTAGCATAGTCAGTGGAGACCTGGAAGATCCGCACTTCTACGTCGATACTACTGTTTATGTTATTCCAATGCGCAGGGCCTATTGGGAAAATAGGAACTACACTACACTATAAAGATGTAAGTGTTGGAGCAGAGGAAACAGCTACAGAAGAAGACAGTGATTGTTCAGTTGGCCAAATTGAAAAAGTTGATGTGTCTAGAAGTGAAGAAATATATGAACATTATACTGTTCATCCTTTGCATTCCAAAGAAGTAATGGGGAATGCAATTGACTTGTTTCAAATGAAAGCAGCAAAAGGAAGTCCCATTAGTGTATGGGAAGAATGTTTGGAAGCTCGTTGTTTTCCACAGTTATTTCCAACAGGTCGAGGTGGATGATATGACGATCGACCAGTTCAAATTCCTGCAGCTGAATACCGGACTTAAAGATTATATGCTGAAGATCCAAGGTTTTGTCAATGCATTCCGTATTTGTTTCATCTACTGTATGAAAGTGATTTGTCTGGGCTTTCTTATGCAGTTAATCATATATTGAAAAGTGAAGCTCATCTGCAAAATGTTTCAGCAAGGGACTTTATGGAGAAAGTCAATCTGCAAGACAGGATTTTGGAATCTCAGCTAATCAATCTCATGGCATGTCAGCGTAGAACAAACGAGTATTTGTTCCGTCGTCATGGGGAATTGAAATGTATGCTAAGAAACTTAGGAACTCCTACATGGTTTCTCACTCTTAGCTGTGCTGAGTATGCATGGGACGACTTACTTCAATTTCTACGAGAGGCAAATGGAAACATACAAAATATAGAATTGAAAACACCTGGAGAACTGTGTTCTTTGGATCCAGTGAATGTTTGCAGATATTTTAATCATAGATTTGAAGCTATGATGTCTTTTATTACCAACAAAATAAATCCTCCCCTTGGAGAGGTTTTGGATTTCTTTTGGAGGAAGGAATATCAAGCGAGAGGTGCTCCTCATATACATATGTTGTTATGGATTAAAGATGCATCCAAATTTGGATCAGATTTGGATGAAACAGTGATGAGTTTCATTGAAGAGTATTCAACATGTGCTGTTCCGAAAACTACTGAAGAAAACAGTTTAAGGCAACAAGTTTTACGTTTTCAATCTCATCGTTGTGGAAAGTACTGTCGTCGAAAATTCAAAAACAAGGAAAAGTACTACACAAAATGTCGTTTTGCGTTTCCACGACCAGTGATTTCTAAGGGAATAGTAAATAATTTGATGTCATCTCTACGACATACTGTGACGAGGAAATCACCCAAAAATACATATAATTTAAAAAGAAAAGAAGAGTTCAAGTACATCAACGACTACAACCCAGTGATTTTGTCCATGTGGAATGCTAACATGGATATTCAGTTCGTTGCTGACAACTCTATTGCTGTGGCTCGATATGTGACATCTTACATCACAAAAAAAGAAAAGACAGAACTGAAGGAAATGTGGGAGGAGATTTCACATGAAAAGAGTCTAAGCAAGAAATTATACAGTTTCAGTCTAAAGATGTTGTCGCATCGAGAAATTGGAGCATATGAATGTTCTGATCGTTTATCATCAGCAAGTCTCTATGCCAAATCAAGAACAATCATTTGGGTGAGTCTAGGTCTTGCTGCAACACGAAACCGAGTTTTGAAATCTGTACAAGAAATTGAATATTTGGCGGAGAAAGAACCAAACAGTACAGATATTTTGAAGACAAATATGTTGGATACATACTATCCAAATAGAAATACTCACCTTGAGAACACTTGTTTGTATGAAGTTCTGCAAAACTACAGTTATACGAGGAACATCACAGAAGATATCAATAATGGAAAATATGCTGTCATTGGGTATGAAGGATGTCTAGTGAAGCAGAGAAAAGGCCATTTGATCAATTATCGAAAATTGAGTTACGAAGCTCCAGACAAAAGAGAATTTTATTATTTAGCTCTTTTGCAACTCTTTAAGCCATGGCGTACAGAAGAGCAGTGGCGGTGCGTCCATTGGGGGCGTTGGGGCGTTGCCCCACTAGCCATGGACGCACCTGCCAACAAGAACATGCCATGCATAATTTATTTTAAAAAAGTCAGACCGGTACGGCCGGGATTCGAACTGAGCAGCGCGCTATCGTCCCCGGCCGGGAGAAGCCCGACAGAATCGGGCAGCGCATAAGGCAGTGGGCCAGTGGGCCGTACGGGGGCGGTGCAAGGAGAATTACGTTGGCCAGTAACTGCGCGCGGCGCGGGCCTGTCAAAATATTGAGGACTCGTGGGTTTCACATGCGCAGTGTGTACTACAGTAACTGTACAGTGTACACACTGCGCAAGTGAAATCCAGGAGGCCTCGATATTTTGACTGGCCTGCGCATGCTTACTGAGGTCCGTCCACCCCCCCCCCCCACTTAGCAAGACAGAGACTAAACAGGCATGGGACCCGGCCCCGGTCTCATTAGGGGCAAATAGCAGTCTGCTCGTAAGCCAATCCTGGCGCAGTGGCGCTGTTAACGCTGCGCCAGGATTGGCTGCTGCAGCAGGATGGTGCCACGCGTGGGTGTTGGCTGCTCTGCTGCGGCCCGCACTGCTTGGCCAATCACCTGTGGCTATTATCAAGCAACTTCGAGGTGATTGGCCATTAGCACGCGTGGCGCTGGTGGCGCACCAAAATAACTGGTAATAGTGAAACTAACAACAAGTTGTTGTTAGTTTCAGTCTACTAAGTCAAAGTAGAAGTAGTAGACTCATATAGACTGGTCACTGTAGTACCAGAGTCACTCACAACTCGGTCATCGTGTCGTCGTGACTCGTCGTCGTCGTCCTGCTGCTGGCTGCTGCCCTGGGCCTGGCTTGGTTAACTTAAGTGTGTGTGCGCACAGTGCGTGCCCCTACGGTCCGGACCTCACCACCACCGCAACACGGTCGGCACCGCGTCCACCGTCCACCGGTCCACGTAAGTTTTTTACTGTGCACACTGTTTGACTGTTTCAAAATAGAGGCTTCCTTCACCCACCCAAGCAGTAGTACTGCATGTTACAGCCGCCCCCTGGCCTGCGCTTGCCTACAGTTAGCATTAGCATGAGCAGCATGTGTTGTTGTGTTGTGCAATCAGTGTATGTGTATGTCGGTGACCTTACTACTGCCGGCCCGTCGGTTTCATCTCTGGTTTTACACATATTGTTTAGTGTATGTGTTACTTACACTAAACAGTATGTGTAAACCAGAGATGAAACCGACGGGCCGGCAGTAGTAAGGTCACCGTCTGGGTCGGGATCTGTCGAGAGAGTCAGTGCGCCGTGACTGGTGGCCGCCGGTCTTAAGTTCTGTTCACAATTTCGATACTGCCTTTGCCCGCTTCGCCAATTTCTACTCCCGTTTCATCCAACTTCTTTCTGCCCCCGCCTACTTACTACTCCCTCTGTAACGACGTGACACGTAAAGCACTGGAACCATTCCCGAATCCCAATGCTTAGGATGCTAGAAAATGTAAAGAACAGCAAGCAAGCAATACGGATGTGTGGCCTACCCGCTAGAGCGCTCGACCTCAAGGCTGGTAACTCCGGGTTCGAGTCCCGGTAGATGCCTCCACATGTGACGCAACTGGTGACTTATGTAAAGTGTTCTGATCTCTCCGGGTCGACTTCGAGCTATATAAAAAATTTAGCATTTGACCAATAATTTATTAGATTGGTATGTACCTTTTTTATAACTACATGCTCTGTGAATTAAAAAGGGAATTTCGCTTTCGGCAATGCACTAAATCATGGATAACCACACAAGTCTTGTTGATATCTAGCAGGGCTGGGCTATGCATAGTTAAACTTAAAAGTGCTGTTTTCTGACAAACCAGCTTGAGATATTCAGAGTAAAATATGTTCCCATCATCCATGATCTATCTGAATGGTGTTGCTTAGTGAGGCTTTGCTCTATTTCATTCTGGGCTTTTGTATTTCGACGGTGTGTACTGTGTACTGTTGTCATCTGCTGTGTACACACTTATAAGCAAGCTTGGTACTGATGTAGGCAACAAATGGTCCTGGGTTGAGCCCAGCTTTAGTGACATGCATTGTACAGGGCCAGTTCTTGGTCAAGATGGGGTTCTTTCGCGGTGGACTTTTTTTGTGTCCCTCGGTGTGTTTTTGTGGAATGTGTTTGGAATGTATAACATTGTTTGCAAGTGTATCGTTTCCTTATATGTGACAGTGGATGGTCTTATGAAAAATACTATTTCTAAACACTTTCATTTCTCTGCTCAGTTTTCCATTAAGAAGTTTAAAAAGCCACATTTGATCACTGTGAGCAGAGTCACATTCAGACAAGCTAGTACAGGCGACTAATGAGGTCACCCACTCTTCTATGGGTGATATAATGGGAAAACTGAGAATATCAAGTTTGTAAAATGAATTATTTTAGCGTGCTGACACTGATAGGTGGCAACTTTTGAATATCCCTGGGGAGCAAGGTTACTGAGCTGTAAGGCACAGCATTCGACCAATGTGACATCAGACCTGAAGTGAAGCCTAGGGTGTCCTCTGAAGGAGATGAGGGGTGAGGAAACTGTGAGAGAGAAGGGTTAGTAGAGGCACTGCCAGGACAGGATGGCTAGAGAAAGAAGTTCATGTTGGAGAGGCCGGGGGTTAGTGCTTTGAGGGAGTTTGCCATCACACGTGTATGCTCTGGACTGGAGTATTCAGACTGTGCTGCAGCTGAGACATGTCTCCGTCATTGCTACCTACTTCATGCACAATTGGGTTGTCTTTACTAATACTTCCCAGATGCTCGAGAACTGTTCATGTTACGGGTGAAAAACAGGGTTTATTTAGCTCTAACGAATAAAGGATATTACTCGGCGCTCAGTCATTTCCTTCTTAATTTGACCCACGATGATTCATTTACTGCAGAGATAATGTAATAGCGCCTCCGTTCTTTGGTAACCAATGACTTTCCCTACAGGAGCGTGATCTGCCTGTGCTCTGCAAGTAACCCGTCTTAGCCCGAGTGCAGTTGTAACTCAACCCCTGCAATGTGTTTGCCCTCATCAGCACTGCCTGCCTCTTGTGTGCAGCTGTCTCGTATTTGTACTTGGACTTGCAGCCTGAGCTCTTCCGGGCAATAACAATGGGGCCTTTCTGTCAGGCTTACCAGATAGTTACTGCGCACCGCATTTCGCTACAGACCACAATTGTTATGTACAAATTTAAAATTCAGTTTAGCGCAACTATCTCAAGCGGAAGTCGAGTTAAATCTGCATTGTTCACATGCCATCCACGTTGAGAAACTACGGAAGCTCATTTGTACATGGCGAATCCTAATGAGGCTGTTCAAGCTGACACCCTCGCCCTGCCATCAGTTATCACTTCTCTCTGCCTTCTGAGCTCGAGGACCTGTCGCTGATCCAGGTGCGTGCCGCTTGCGTCGCCATCTTTCCTCCTGTCTCCTCGTCTGTCTTCCTCTCGTACTTCTGATGTTTAATGTGGCGCAGGCAGATCTGTTTTGCGGCTTTTAATCAAGACGTTATGAGTCTTACGCAGGCAGGCAGACGGCGCTCAGGCTTCCAGCCTGTTTGCTTCTGCTCATTATCTGTCACATCTGTAATTTGCTTCCGAATGCACTTTCGTCTCAGTCCACACAGATTTACTGTCTCATTGCCCCTTTGTGGCATGATAATGAAAGGTAAGGCCCCCAGTGCCTAACTGGAAGAGTCTACCTGACAGAGCAAAATACTTCAACCATCTAAAGAAACAAATGGGCTGATTTCAACTGCCTCGAAGAAATGTGATCCCTGCGTAAGCACCTGTTTGCACAAAGATTTCAGTTAGGCGTGGTGCAGTATTTATATAATTACTGGTTGTGATAAGGTTCTCATCCCATTAAACTTCAGCTGTTCAAACCTGCCCCAACGTAATAATTGAAAAATGCTTTCTAAGCACCGGAACATTTAGATTTAATGTGGTAAGCACCGCAATCCTCATGCTATGCCACATTTTCAGGGCAAAATTCACGCAAGGCCAAACTTATCGCACCCAATAAACTGCTTCCAGCCGATCATATTTATTTTAATGCGATACATTATGCATACCTGTCTGGGTAACTCGTAATCAGGCCCAAATTAGTCGGGTGATGAGGGAGCAGCACTGACTCACATCAAAAGGCAAAATGTGGGTTTTTAATGGGGCAGCACAGTGCAAATTATCACTAGTTTGCCTCCTCTTCTCCAACATTCAAATGCTTCCCTTTTTTACCTATTTTTTACATTTGCCGTCACTGGGTGAACATTTCTAGAAGTGTTAAAGTTCTCTGCCAATCTCTTTGCTGTTTAATAAATCTTTCTCAGTCGTTACAGACTAGTGCCTGAGGAATAAGGCCTGTGACTAAGCGGGTGGCCATATCATGGACTAAGTTCTGTTCCATTAACGATATTGACATGGCAAAGTTAAAATAATGGCTACTCTGGGACCCTTACCCCAATATTTCTAATCTTTCTTTCTCTGATTCTTGTTTATGTTTTATATTTTTTCATACATTGCAATAAAGCACTTCTGCTGAGGTATTTACAGGCCATTGAGTGCCTTTTCTTTATTGTTGCAGCCCCCCCCCACTTGTGCTGCAGGCCTTTAATTAAGATAGAGATAATTTAACTGCGATAGTTCAATGCAGTGGGCTCTAAGAGGATTTCTGTAAAGGTTACAACCTTTGTATGGTTGTAAACAATCACTATAAAAAGTTGCTGCCATTTTAGATAAAACTCTGTCATATTTTGAATGCAACAGCTAGACTGTTTGTTTCATCATTCGTGAGTGCTTTGTAGGTTTAGCTAACTGTGTTTCATTCTGTCACTACTGACAGACACCTTCTTGTGTTTGATTTAACCATGTTTAGCTACTATAATATCAACTTTTTGGGGTTGTTGTTCGCTAAGTAGAGGTTTCATGAGAGTGGAATTCAGAAGAATGCAAGACCAGCTGTTGAAATCTTCATGAATCTTTTTGCATAGTGACAGCTCCTGAAATGTGTACTGTTTAGGGATAGCAGTTGTTGTAGCACCACTGGGCAGGTTTACTTTTTCTCACCTTGTCTACTAACACTACACTTCAGGTTTCATATACCTGGTTTTCCAATGGATCTTGATTGTGCTGAGAGGAGTCAGATATAGGGGACCCAATGTAGTTATCCAGTGAGGACCAGGAATTGGAAAATTGACCTACAAACTAGTAATTAGATTCATATATATAATCCTCAACACTATGAAATACAGATACAGAATTATCACATCTAGACCAAATCTCTTTAAGAAATTCAGTCGGTCTAAAATCATACAAACCAATAACTCACTT
This sequence comes from Lissotriton vulgaris, assembly GCF_964263255.1. Lineage (NCBI taxonomy): Eukaryota > Metazoa > Chordata > Amphibia > Caudata > Salamandridae > Lissotriton > Lissotriton vulgaris. Next base: position 73,624 of record NW_028243361.1, read on the forward strand.
AGAGCTATGCAGAATATTTAACATTAGAATTTGCTATTCAGAGATCTCTCTATTCAGATTCCCGGCTCTCATTAATACTCAGTTGGAATGCACAATCAATAATTGAAGATGAGACATGGAAAGGCAGAAACATGATTTGAGGATGGTTTAGTTTTATCAGTACATTTTAAAAGAGTAAATACATAAATATCAGGCCTTTATTTTTCCTAGGAGTGCAGAGTAATCAAATTTAGTCTTTTCCTGTTGTCCAAAGGGGAGCGTTATGTAGGAGAGTAGGGTCTGCTTTCCTATGGTCACCCCATTTTTTTGCTTTTTGCTTTACTGGTTTACAACTTAGAAAGGCTGTGGTCCTTCTAATCAGACCCACAGCCCAGCTGTTCTCTCTCTAAATTCACACAATGTACTTTAGGTGCATTGCCAATTGGGTATTGGGTCACTCTTGTGAGTCCCTGTATAGTGTACCATAGGTACCCAGGACATAGGTGCACCCAAGGCCTACCAGGGGCTGCAGCATGTATTATGTGCCACCCCTGGCTGGCCATTCAAATGAGCTGTTGCAGCTATATTGCTGTCCTGCACAAGATATATGTATTTGTACTGAAATTTGATATTATTGCACCAAATCTTATACGTTGTACTTTGACTATTGACAGGCTTCTTTCATATTGGTAAAGACAGCATCGGCAAGATGAATACGGTACAAGAATTAATGACACGGTCATTCCAAGCACGCCCACTGGAAGATAAACTACAGATAAAGAGGTTAGGACCTGATCGACCTGACCTACAACTCCAACAAGTTACCCAGGACAGAGGAAAATCTTACAATCGTACATTCTCAAACACCTGGTACACAAAAGCTGATTGGCTTACAGGGTGCCCTTCAAGAAACAAACTGTTCTGCTTCCCCTGCTTGCTGTTTAATGGTGACTTTCCTTGGACAAGAGAAGGCGTGATCGACTTGAAGCATCTGTCTGAAAAAATAAAGAAGCATGCACACACAAGAAAGCATATGGAAAACGTTACAAGACTGGGAATGTTGGGAGACGCACCGATTGAGCAGCACATAAGCGATGCATATCGCAAAACAATACAGAAACACAATGAAACAGTTGATAGGAATAGACACATACTATCAAAAATAATTGATTGCATTCGTTTCTGTGGTGCTTTCGAACTGGCATTGCGAGGCCATGATGAATCGGAAGGTTCCACAAATCCTGGAATATTCATGGGTCTTGTAGATTTAGTAGCAAGCATAGACAAGGAAATGGAAGCACATTTAGCAAGTGCTACAGTCTTTAAGGGCACCTCTAAAACGATACAAAATGAACTCCTGGAGTGTATGCTAGAAATAATGAGAAGCCATATTGTCCAAGAGTTGCAAAACACAGATTTTGTGGCTATTGAGGCTGATGACACCACTGATGTGGCCACACAAACGCAGTCCATATTAGTCTTTCGGTACCTGGACAAGGGCTATAATGTTGTGGAGAGGTTCTATGGCTTCACTCATTTAAAAAACTCCACTGCAGAAACCATTACTGCAGCTATACTGCGTCAACTCAACTTCATTTTTCCAGAGCTGCAGCAAAGAAAAAAACGTATTGCACAAAGCTATGATGGTGCGTCCGTAATGAGTGGAAGCCATGGTGGCGTGCAGAAAAGAATTCGAGATGTCTACCCGAATGCTCATTATGTGCACTGTCACGCCCACCAACTTAATCTTATTATGCAACAGGCAGTTTCAAAGATCTCTGAAACACGAATTTTCTTTCAGGATGTAGGAGGCATGGCAGCATTCTTCTCACGTTCCCCAAAAAGAATGGAAGCACTTCAGGAGATTGTGGACAAAAGGGTTCCGAGGGGAGCCTCAACTCGTTGGAACTATAACATACGTACAGTCCAACTAATATTTCAATATAGGGAGGACCTTGTGCAATGTTTTGAAGCCATAGAAGCCGATCAAACCTTTGATTTCAAAAGTCACAGTGAAGCCCGTGGCTTTGCTAAAACACTAAAAGATAGAGAGTTTCAGTTCTTTCTGTTTTTATTTGAAAAGATAATGTCAAAGGTGGAGAATTTATACAATCAGTTGCAAGGACGAGACGTAGATACTGTCTCTGTGAAAAGATATACCACGGAGTTTGTCGCAAGCATAAACACAGTGAGAGATGAGGTTGACAATTTAGACAGCCAACTGCCAGCGGCTTCAACTTTTTCAAACCACAGGAAAAACATCACCACTCTGGTCCGAAGTGCAAAAGAGATCTGTGACATTGTAATTGTGCAGGCACAAGATCGTTTTGCATTCACAAAACATTTGGGGAGTGCCGCATTATTGGAAAGTAAATACTTTGACAAATATAATGAATCCTTCCCTGAGCATGCTCTGCATGAGGCTGTGGAAGCTTATCCGATGCTCAACCAAGAGGACCTGAAAAGTGAGCTGACAGTATTGTACTCAATGCCTGTGTACCAGAAAGCCAAAGATGGCAGGTCTTTGCTGTCTTTAATTCATGAACTTAATATGGAAAAGACATTTACAGAGACAGTAGCTTTACTAAAAATCGTCATTACAACTCCTATGACAACCTCAGAGGCAGAACAATCTTTTTCCGCCTTAAAGAGGATTAAGACATTCCTGAGGAACACCATGCTTCATGAAAGACTCAATGCTTCGGCAATGCTCTCTATAGAGAGCAAGCTTGTTCAAAATATTGCTGACTTTAACGTTCAAGTAATTGAAAAATTTGCTGCGCTTAAAGACAGGCGTGCTGAATTTAGATACAAAAAGTAAATATGTTGAATGGTGATAGTTTGTGACCTGTTTAGTTGGTTCTTTTGTTGTTTGCAGTTTAAATCAAAAAAGTTTTTATTTTTTGTTGTTGTTTGCAGTGTAAATAAAAACAATCTGTGAGGTTCTCAGCATTGTATCTTGAAGTCTGTGATGAAGCTCTGTTGTTATACTGAATAAGCAGCTACCTAGTATGTTATATGACAGCTCTTTAATAATGTAATCCCTGCACTTTCACAATTGCTTTATTAACCTTCCTGCTTTCTCAGATTTGCTTGGAAATGCACCATTTTTCCACTATTTTTTCAAAATTTTCTCGGGGGGAATTCCCCCCGAACCCTCCTTAGGGGGTCCGGGCTCGCTCGCTACGCTCGATCGCTACGGTGCAGTATGAATATCAGTTTCCGCCCCACCACTTTAAAATGTCACCAGCCGCCACTGCAGAAGAGGAACTACTTGGAGATTTTCTCTGTTATGAAGACTCTTTTAATGCAACTAAGGATACCATAGAATGTCCTGTTTTTCCTAATTATCTGCAAATGTTGAACGAAGAAATAGAGCAAGAAACCGCAAATGTTGAACGAAGAAATAGAGCAAGAAACCACAATTGCTGAAGAGATTGCTAGAGACAGTTCTCAAGACAGTCAGAGTTCTACTTCATTGAGTCAGGATCCACTAGGAGGACCAATTATCCAAAATGAAGCTACAACTGCCATGGATGAGGTGGAAAGAGCTATGGAACAAGCTCAAGAGGATGGAGTTAACTTAGAAGATTTGGTAAAGCAACTAAACGTTGAGCAGAAAAAGATATATGACGAAGTTACGGAACAGATTGAACATGGATTCAGACATGAGAAAAAAGTGTGCTCATGTACATCATTTCAGCCTGTTCGACTGTACGTAAGTGGAGAAGCGGGAACAGGAAAAAGTTTTCTGATTAAAGCCATTGCAACTTATTTGCAGAAAAGGACTGAATCACCTCTGCCTTGTGTTGTAACCGCTCCAACTGGACTGGCAGCACATAACATTAAAGGGATTACTCTACATTGTTTACTGATGCTGCCAGTTGAGCATGATAATAAATTGCATTACAACAAGCTATCTGGAGATGCGTGTTCTGAAGTTTCCAGAGTCTTGAAGAAAATGAAACTTCTTATCATTGATGAAGTAAGCATGGTCTCAAATCTAATGCTTGCTTTTGTGCATTTGAGAATGCAAGAAATTCTTAGAACAGAGTATGATGTGTTATTTGGAGGAAAACCCATTATTGTTTTTGGAGATCTACTGCAGTTGACTCCAGTAAAAGGACAACCAGGGCCCGATGTAGGAGCCTTAATACCGGTCGGAAACGGCCGATTTCGGCCGTTTCCGACCGGTATTAGGCTTTTGAGATGTAGGGGACGTTTTATTTAAGAATCGGTAATTTTACTGATTCGGTAAATTTACCGATTCAGTAAAATACCGAATCGGTATTTTTACCGAATCGGTAAATTCCACATGTAGGTGGCACTGAAAACAGTGCCACAGGCCTTTAGGAGTCGGTATTTTACCACCCAATCCAATTGGGTGGGAAAATACCGAATCCAGGTGTGCATGCACATCTCTGCATGCACACCTGTGCCATGTGACACACAGACATGCCCTTAGGGCATGTATGTGTGCCACATGGCACACATGCCTGTAATTGGGGTGCCAGAGGGTGTCAAAGTGACACCCCCTGCACCCTTGCAAAATTCGGTATTTACCGATTTGGTAAATACCGATTCGGTAATGCCCATTGATTCCTATGGGCTTCAATGCCCATAGGAATCAATGGGCATTACCGATTCGGTATTTACCGAATCGGTAAATACCGATTCCTTCCGATTCGGTAATTAATTACCTACATCTGCCCTCCTCTTTTTTACCACTTCTTAAATACCGATTCGGTATGAATCGGTATTTAAGAAGTGGTAAAAAAGATTTACCTACATCGGGCCCCCAGTGTTTAAAATGCTTACACATGAAGATACCAGGAAGTCCCTTGGAAGCATTGGAAACATTAATATATGGTTAAATTTTAAATATGCTGAACTGCTTCAAAATATGCGACAGGCAAAGGATGAAGATTATAAAAATATTCTACAAGATATAAGAATCGGAAAAGTAAGTGAGCTTGGAAAAGAAGCTTTACATGCTCGATTAATTTCAAATTTGTTTCCAAATGAAAACATTCTTCCAGAGAATATTTTTTTTAAAATGACTGAGAAGAAATCTGCGATATGTTTGATGCCAACTCTGCAAGAATGTTCCATCTTCAACAACAAAATGTTAAAGTTAGAAAATGAAGAGATTGTGAAACTGGAAGCAATAGATAAAATAGAGCATATGGATGCAACAATTGTTTTGTCAGAAAATTTGAAAACAAAATTGGATTCATTTGAGAAAAGTATTTCTAAAACAGCTGGTTTTGAAAAGACTCTGAATGTGTGTTTAAATTGTCGTATCATTTTGAGAAGGAATTTAAATGTTGAAGGAGGTCTGGTAAATGGAGCAATGGGTTATGTTGTTGATTTTGTGAATTATAGAAATAGAGATGGAATTGAATTTTTAAAAATAAAATTTGATGGCATTGAGCAAGTACAACAAATCAGTCGTTGTTCTGCTAGATTTTTGCTTGTAAAAGACTTATATGTTCGCCGAAAACAGTTTCCTATTTGTTTGGCATATGCGGTGACAATTCATAAATCTCAAGGTTTAAGTGTAGATAGTGCTTTGGTGAACATTGGAAGATCTGTGTTTAAAGAGGGTATGACATATGTGGCATTATCACGAGTCAGAACTTTATCAGGATTGTACTTGATTGAGTGTGATGAGACAAAGATTTGTGCAGATCTAGATTGTGTTAAAGAATACAATAGGTTAAGAAGAGAGTATGCTCCACATTTGCCTCAATATCCTCTGTTTGCAAAACGTGTGGTAAGCCGAAAAAGAAGAAATGAGGATAATTGCAGTGAGGTAGTAGCAAAAAGACAAAAAGTAGATGAAACTGTAATTCAAAACAGAAAGAAAAAGGATTCTGATGAAAATTTTGTTGGATTTCAGTTTGAAAACAGTTCTGGTGTCAACTGCTATGCTAATGTAGTGGTTAATGTTGTTTTTTTTCTTCAAACTTTACAAGAACAAATTGTTGAAAATCGGGATCAAAGATTGTGTGGTTTATTGAATTCTGTGTTTGAGAAATGTAGCAGTGATAGAACAAAAATAGAAAGTGTAACAGAAATTCAAAATATTTTAGATATGTGTTCTGGTCAAGATAAATTTTCACAGAACATTCAGCAGGATTGTCAGGAATTTTTAATGTATACGTCAGGTGTTTTGGAAGATGAAGGTGTAGATGTAGATAATCTTTTTAGCCTTTCTTATCAATGGCAGCATGACTGCCACAACTGTAGTTCATCAAGTACTACTAGAATAGACACTGAAAGATTTATATATTTGACTTTACCAGACTGTAAATCAGTGTCATTTAAAAATCTAATTAAAGCAGCAGATCATAATATGGTGTGTACCCAATGTAAGTGTCCAATGCTATCCACATTATTTATACAAAGTTATGGTCAGTATATCATTTTAGTTTTCCAACGATGTAGACCTGATGGAACTAAATTGACAACTTCTAACAAAAATGTTGTGGCTTCTCAGTTATCAATTTCAGGAAGAACCTTTACAACTGTAGCTATTATTTATCATGACGGTTCTTCGACAACATCAGGACATTATACATTATTTATTATTTCAATCTTTATTTCGGCCGATTTGACCATCAAAGATATACAATAAGAACACATTACAAACATTATAAAATCATCAAGAATAAACAACAAATACATATTGTACAATGTAAAATCGTTCCATTCTAAGAATTAAGTACTACTAGAGTGAGAACAGATAAAAGACCGTACATTTAAACTTTGTTGAACTTAAAATTAGGTGGGAACCTGCGACTTTAGAATACGGGTGCGAGTATGCCAGACATTAGTAAGGAATTTAGCTAGTGCTAACACAATTGGACTCGAAACATCAGTTTTTAAAATTCTATACATCGGGAGGTACTCCCTGCAACCAAGGTTTCTAATAAGTGGGAGGAGCCAGTATTTCCTAGCTGCCTTGTAAGTTGGACAAAACAAGACCACATGTAAATCGCTTTCCTCATCACAAGTACATGCCGGGCATTGCTTGGTAGAGGGCGGTGTTGACCAGGAGCTAGTATAGGATCGCAGAGGCAGTGTGCCATATCTCCATTGGAGAAATAGCTTCCTCGCCAGCACGGGGGACATGGCGTCCAGGACTCTCTCCAGCCTGTATGAGTCCTTGCTTTGCACAAATACAGATGTTAATGACCCCTCACCCTGACAGTCCAAGGCCATGGCTAATTTCTGCTCGTGGTAAACATTGACCAGAGCTCTCCGTGGGATCTTTAGTGAGGCATTAGCTGGATCGGACCAGAGGTCGGGGAGCCCCAGTCTCACACAGGACTTTTGTATATATTTTATCCAGGGGATCTGTAAAGCTTTCGGGTGGGATAGAAACTCCCTCAGTTCCGCCCTATAAGTGGAAAGTTCTTCGCTACTCCATAGCCTTCGCCAGAAGACTATGGGTCTGAGACCTAGTTCATCTGCTATTGGTCTCAGTCCCAGATCCATCCTCAGGGGAAGGAGCGGGGTGCTAGGCGGAAGTGCAACTATCTGTCTGATAAAGTTGTTCTCGGTTATAGACAGACTGCGGGAAGATGTGTGACCCCACAGTTCCGCCCCATACATAATAGCACCCCTGGCCTGTGCCTTGTAGATCTGAATGAGCGGACCCAGCGGACGGTATGTGGAACTTTTCATCATCCGAGCAATGCCCCCAGTGGTCTGTACTAATTTGAGATTAGCCCTAGTCTGGTGTGATCCCCAAGACATGGTTTCATTCAACGTTACACCAAGATATTCAAAGGTGGAGACTCTCTCTAGCCGTGAAGATCCCAATAGGGGATTCGGGCGCAATTTTTGGGTTGGGTTCAGGACCATAAAGTTTTTGCAGCATTGATTTCTAAGCCCCTATCTGTGCAAAAGGCCACAAATGAGTCAAGGATCCTCTGTATCCCCATGGGGGTTTTGGACAGCAGAAGGGTGTCATCTGCAAACATGATTGCAGGCACCCTGCTGCCGTTCAACCTTGGGGCGTCAGTGTATTCAGTGCCATTTAGGTGGGCGATTACCCCGTTGACAAAGAGGCAGAACAGGGTCGGTGCCAATACACAACCCTGTCTAACCCCCCTGTCAACGGGGAATCTGTCCGTCAGTTCCCCAAGTTTCCCGCACCTGACCCGGGCATAGTTGTTATGATGCAGTCTCTGTAAAATTATCAGGATATCCGGGGGGACCCCCATCTCGGCCAAAACACTCCAAAGTTTCCCTCTGGGCACCAGGTCGAAGGCGGCCCTCAGATCCACAAATATTGTGTATAAGCTGCTGCCTTCGAATATCGCTGCCCTCTAGTAAATAATGTTCAAACGAAAAACCTGGTCCACTGTAGAGACTCCCTTTCTGAAGCCCGCCTGATACGGACTAAGGGCACCCGTCTCTTCTGCCCAGTCCTGAAGACGGTTCAACAGTATCCTACCAAACAGCTTCTGTGACACATCAATTAAACTGATTGGTCTGTAATTGGCTGGGAGCAGTGTGGAAATTAGCAAAATTAATGTACCTAAGCGGCGTTCATTTGCCCTCTCCCGTCCCCCTCCCTGTAGGCACCACGTATACCCTGAAATGTTGGCCGTATCACTCTGCCGGTAAGAGCCCATACCCATATGCATATGTACAGCCATTCTAGGCACCATGGCCTTTTTCCCATTGGAATCCCCGGCTTCCCTCCTGCGCGTATCTCAAACCCCCTCTCTCATGCATAGATCATGAAACCCTCTCCCTCTGCGCGACCCTGCTGTGAAAGGCAACCCTTCTGCTTGACCCACGCAAACCCCCCATTCCCTCTTGAAGAAGCATCCTTCGCCTTAGCTGACATAGCCCTCCCCAGCTACACCTGACTGCCCCCGCTCTCTCATGTACGGGTCATAAGATCTCTCTCTCTCTATGTGGCTCTGTCCCTGTGTCCACCCTGGCTCCCCCTCCCTTCTCCTCACATGGGCAAGTCATAAACCTTCTTCTTCTGCAAGACCCTGTCCTTGGGAGCCACGGCCGCGCCTGACCAACACCTCCTTTCCTTCCATGAATGCCCCTCTGTTGACAAGCCTTCCCTCCGCGCTCGATTGTCCACGCGGCATGAATACCACTCCTTTGATGACCCCTTCCCCCGAGTCCGGCTGACCACACATGTCCGAGGCCATCGCCTAAGCCAGAGGATACCATTTACTGCACTTTATGGTATGAAGTCACTCCCCTTCAAAGGACCCACTATTGATCCTGATCTCCCCACCCTCTGGGCTACGATCAGGCGCACACATCCTAATAATCAGCGGAACATTTAGCTGCGTCATTGCCCCCTCTCTTATCAGCAGGTCAAGGGTCCCTATTGTGAACACATGTGGGGTAGGATTGACACGAGGATTATGGGGTTATCTTTCCTTCGTTTCACAATGCTGTGACTGTAATGCCAAGTGTTTTGTAAGGTATAAAAGATCGAGTCTCAGCTCACTTGTTAGAGCACCTCCTGAAAGACACCGTGTTTCGTGTCCGAAATGACTGGCTCTCCTCATGAGAAATAAACTCTGTTCTTGATTCCTGCTTCCAGCGCCCGTCTCTTTATTTGGTAACTATTCAACATGGGAACTAAGAGGCGGTTTGTGCCAGCGGCCTGGGCATCGATAGAATTATGGGCTCCTGTTTTACAATTGGCGTCCCAACGCGGGGTCCATCAGTGACATAGGGTCCGGTAAAAGAGATCCAGACGAAGAAGTGAACATCTAAATGATCGGAGTATACCTGCCTTGAGAGGGCCCTCGCCCGGCTGCCGATCAAAAAGAACTTCACCAATTCTGAACGGACCTCTCTTGAGTGACCTATTGTCCTGACTGGAATCCCACAGGAATGCTACATGGAGTAAGAGAACAATCGGGCGCTGGAGAAGGAAGACGAAGAACTGTCCGTATGGTCCGGTCCAGGTAAGATTACGTAGGGCGTTTTACGCCTGATTGGTAGGGTGGTTCTATCCACCTGATTGATTGATTGTATTGGAATCGGTATTTGTATACTGATATTGTTGGTATTGGTTCATTTAGCTTTGAATGCTACTTGAAATATTGGTTCTTATTGAGAACGAGACATTCTCTGTTTGCAAACAGCGACGAATAGGAACGTCGTCCCTCTTTGCAGATAGAGAAGGGTAGGTAATGCAGACTTTTGTCCCCGTTGTAATCCGTCATGCCTACTTTTCTCCCCACTGATTGTTTGAAATCGATTAATAATCGATTGTTGCTCTTTGAGATCTTCCCTGTCTACAAACTGAGACGAGTAGAAATATTCTGTCTTCCTTTTTGGATAGCGAAGGGCAGGTAATGCAGACATTTGTCCCCGTTGTAATCCGTCATGCCTGTTTTTCTCCCCACTGATTGATTGGTTGCCTGGACATTGTTGTTCCAGGAATTGTTTCGTTTGAGGTATTTTCTACTTGCAAACAACGTGGAATAGAAATATTCTGTCTAGTCTTTGCAAGTAGTAAAGGGTAGGTTATGCCCCTTTGTGAATTCGTCAGTCCTACCCACTCCCCACTGTTTGGTTATTTGGGGGGTAGCTCGCATGGTCCGCCCAGGAGACTACCCTTATGGAGGACATATGCTCCCCGCTCATGGGCCATTTAGTGGAAGTAGACCATCTGGTCCGTCCAGGAGGCTACCCTAGTAAGTGGAAGTACATCGCTTGGTCTGTCCAGGATGATACCCTAATGAAGGAATATATGTTCCCCTTTTGATCGATAATCTCGTTCCACCCCGGACCATTTATTGGAGGGAACTCGTCTGGTCCGTCCAGAAGTACCCCCTAGTGAAAAGGACACATAAAAATATGAAGTGATCACCGTTCCCTACTAACAGAAAACTTTAGCTCGAAACACGCTAAGGAAAAGAAGGTAAAATAAAAAGAAATCAGGCTAAGTCAGTAACCCCCTGATGAGCTTTTGACTTCACTAAAAATAAGAAACATTAGAAATAGTTCGTAATAAGAAATATAAAATGGCGAAAAGTTTGACAGCAAAGACAACCACGAGGTAGCTAGGCTTCACTGCCTATTCCTGCTCCCAACATGTCTGCCTCATTGCCCACCACGCCCAAATAACGGTCACACCAAATAGAAACAATTCAATAGGTACCTACCCCCATTCCGGAAGCTCCCGAAGTGCAACAGGTCCGCGGTTACGCCCATCCGGAAGGCGAGGCCTCGAGACGCGAGGGGCTCGCCTGACCGCCGTCAGTAGGAGATGATGTTGGGCAGGCGGTCCAAAGAATAACAAGGACCTCTCCACCTTTCTCTCTTCAGCCGCCCTGCAGGCCGCGGGGAGAGAGGGGGCTGTCTTGCCTCGGCCGCCGACCACCCCTCTCTCTCACCCGATCCGGCTTCCGTCGAAGGCCGAAGCCAAAGCGAGGATGACGGCATTTCTTTGTGCTATAATGGCCGCAACTACACCCAACGCCTGACAGTTGCAAGTAGTCCCGCCACATGCCATCGCCTGGATAGTTACAGGTAGTCCCGCCACATGTCAAACTCCTGGAGAGTTGGAGGTAGTCCCGCCACCTGTCAAAAAGGAAGGGGGGGGCTGTCTTGCCTCAGCCACCGACCACCCCCCCCCCATCTTCAATAGCCAGCACGGCCAATATCGAAGCGGTGGAGCCGAGGAACGGCGCGGGGTCGCTGGAAGGGGGAGGTGACGCGAACGAGCCTCCCCCACCTCCCTCCAGGTGGAGGCTTCCAGCGGCACCCCAACGCTCTTTGCTTAAAGAGGGTCCACATTGAAAAGCGGTCTTTTTGCCCAGGACGGGCACACACCCCATGCCTTCTCTCCTCAACCTTGAAGATTCTATGAGAGCCGGGGGGCACCCCGATCCCTCCGCAGGGGCGCCCCCGCCCCCTCACTGGGAACCACGACATCGGCGCACTCCTGCCAGCGCCAGCTTCACTTTGGAAATGGCTAAGGTGCAGCCACGGCAGAGACTTGTTCAGTTCCGGAGGAACACCAGAATGACCCGGTAGGAAAATTGTTGCCGCCCTCCTCACTCTTTGACTGTTGTTAGACTGTTACCACATGATTCAAAACTTTTTGAACTACCAACGAAAGGTTCTGGTCCAACCACGAGTCATTGGAGAACATTCTGACTGTACTGGAACTAGCCTGACCCCACCCAAAATGGCGCCATCCCAAAATGAGTTCGAATAAACCTTGTTGCACACTGATTGCGCAGCTTTTTGTCCCGAGATATGTATGCAGTTTTGGATAATGAAAGTAGATATGAAGGATATTGAGTATGTGTTTCTACAATGAACTGACTTAGGGTGGGTACTGATTATGATTTGGAAAATGAATTGGTGTAACTTAGATAAAGAATGAGTATCGGACAATGAATTTATGAATTAATTAAACTGAATTCTTGACATGCATCATGCTTGCTCTGTAGGGAAGTCTGATACGATTTTATTGCACTACTGCACTTTATGCGATGAACTGCCACCAACTTCGTTCTTCTTATGTACAGTCTTAATTTGCTCCGTGGCCGGTCCACTGGGTTGTAGGCCTGTATTTATACATCGACACTTTTTATTAAAAGTATTTTTGAAAAAGAAAGCATAGTTGTAGCGGTTGCATTAATGAGTTTTGGATGTTTTACTACGATGAGCAAAGAATAAGTATGATGAAAGCTGAAGGGTAAAAAAAAAAGGAACCAGATATTTAGCAAAGTGTATTATGTGTCATAGGCAGCTGGAAAAATGCTTAGGACGCACTTAAATCGACACCACAGAAATACCACCTGACCGCTACCCTTGCACCCAACCAGAGGGGTTGTGACCAAGTAACTCGCGTAGGTACGCAGATCAGTAATGGTTGTATATCTGACACTACCGGCACCTCTGGGCTTAAACGCTGAGATGGTGAAGAAACGCAGTACGTGGAGATAGGTCGAGTATGCGGTAGGTAAAAACATTTTCGGATTTATGCGCGCTGATGTGTTTTGAATGCCGCACCCTCCCCCACCCCTTCTTTCTCCTCTCTTCTGCAGGTCACGTCAGAATGTCGGCTGAAGTATGAGAGAGCGATGATCGAACCACCGACGAAAAAGGAAGGAAGGAATATGCGCATAGTCCTTGTGACGATAAGTTCTTCTAAAGACGTAGACTTAAACATGACTGTTCCTCCTTAGAACATAGAGACTGGGAGGATGGACTGACATAGAAGTTTGACGGGTACTGTGTGACGAAAATTGACTCGAAATGACACGTTAGATAATGTAACTAGACGTTTGACTAGGTAGGGAAAGGACTAGGGAAAGTCCTGAGGTAAGGGTACCCAGGCACCACCCGTCTGGGAAGTTAGAAATGTTGCTGATGTTCAAAATGCACTGCCCCCCCCCCCTTTTCTCACACTCCTATAGATATAACCAAGTTGTCCGACTGTTCTCCCGATCAATGCTTGCCGCTGCCCCAGCCTGAAGAACTTCCCACCAAAGGAAGGAACTGAAAAATGGTTTAAGATCCAACCATGGGTAAATAGCGCGACCAGGTTAATTTCTGATCGACTAATCGAGGTGTAAGTATTGGCAATTGAGAACGCTCGCAGACATAACAAGCGAGAAGGAAAAGGAGGAAAGGGTAGAAAGAGCTAAGCACGTAGATAAATAGGATAGTAAAGATACGTAGGATATAATATGGATTTTGTTGGCCACCTGTTGTTTTCTGTTTTGTCATGAATGTCTTATATATGTGTAGTACATGTGCTGTCTTCCCTGTCTGAGTTTGTGTGTATGTAATGTACGGATTTATGTCTTCCCTCTGTCTGTATTTACGTGTTACCTGACCTTTGCTGTTCTGTGTTGTGAGCGCACTAAATGACCTATTTTCGTACACGTCTCTCCCTCTCTCTCTCTTTCTCTCTCTCTCTCTCTGTCTCTCTCTATCTCTGTCTATCTCTCTCTCTACATATCATACGTGTACCGAATGGCTCGTTTAGATTACGGACGACTCTCACTCTCTATGAGAGTCTCCCTATCTTCTCTCCCTCTTTGTGGTAAAATTGTGCCCCACCGGCACCAGTTTTGATTGAATAACTTATTGAACACAAAGGTGTTCAGCGAAATTGACCGAAACTAAAAAGATTGCATCTCGCCATATTACTACCTCTCCTTTCTGCAAAATGAATGAACTTGAATTGGCTGAGAAGGAAAGGACAGGTAAGACAACTAAGGTCCCCCAAATCTGGCCATTTATAGGGGAACTGTATGTCAATGGCACCTTATAGCTGTTCATCAGAGACGAACGCCAGCGCCTAGATTGACCCCCAACGTCCAGATTGCCCCACCCCCTTTGCACCCAAGCGCGAATACCCGAAGAATACCCGCCCCACTTGATAGACCCTAGCTGCTGTCCCGGATATAAAACATGATGACCATGAGTAACTGTCGTCCCTCGAGAAAAACTGTTTTGCCTGACTCTTGATGATAGCGCCCCGCCCTGTTTGAAAAGGTTAGCCAGCCTGGGAGGGAAATGTTCCGAAATGTTGAAAATGGATATGAAATGCGCAGTTGGTGGGACTATTATGTAAACGATGAATAAACTTGGCATGAACTCAGTAGGAATGCCGACATATGCACTACGTGGTAAATGAACTTCTGACTGTGACCAGTGAGCATATCTCCCAAGTGCGTTGGATTGAGGGAGGAATTCACATGCATAAATGTCTTCCCCTGACCAGTTCTCTAAAACTTGTTTTGTACCTATTCAAAGATTCACGATCACCGGAGGAGAAGGGTCGGACGTGACGTACAGCCCGGCTGCAGATCCTGGGACACATGTGACCTCGACCAAAGGTGGAGCTGCAGAGCAACTAGATACGGGACGAGACCGCAATTCCAACGTGGAAAATGAAAAATGATGGGCCGCCTTGAAGCCCTCCGTCTGCTAACCCACGTGTGCCTGGAGTCTCCGTTCCCCTTCTTTGGGCCCGATTGATGGGCCTGCCTGCTTGTCATCCTTTGCTCCCTTGGTCCCTCTTGTGTGTCCCCGGAACCCTGACCCAACTCCGCCCTCCCTCCTATCGACTATTTGAACCACACTCACCCTCTTTTCCACGTGACTTTTTGTCAAAGGGAAGAACTGCATTCAAGTGGAATAGGGTGTTGCCACAGAAAAATAGGTGCCGAGCATAAGGCGCCGCCAAAAGGATTGTTTAGGGAACAAGACTGTGGTCTAACAGCAGAGGACTGACCGCACCCTGCAACGCGTAAGGATAGAACCGAGCTGGACCTATAGCTCCACCGCCGGTGCTCAACAGCGCCAACGAAAGTACACGGACTAGAGCCTACCAGTGATGGCTCACCGATAAAAAGACACTGTGACGAAGAGATCTTGTATATTGAACTGAATTCCGCTCTCAACTGCTTGGTCAAAACTGTTCATTGGTCACATTTTTTTAGACAGAAACATTTATGCTATGTAGTGCTTTTGAAATGACAGGAACACGACAAATGCAATTTCCTATGTGCTGCATTCTGCCCATCACATCGACTGTTCATGATTTTTATGCAATATGTTAGTATTGACAAATGCTATTTTATCAACCACATGTTTATATGTACGCCCATCAACTAGGAAGAATAGGAAAATGAACTCGCTTATGTTAAAAGCGGCGACTGTGGAAATTAGCAAAATTAATGTACCTAAGCGGCGTTCATTTGCCCTCTCCCGTCCCCCTCCCTGTAGGCACCACGTATACCCTGAAATGTTGGCCGTATCACTCTGCCGGTAAGAGCCCATACCCATATGCATATGTACAGCCATTCTAGGCACCATGGCCTTTTTCCCATTGGAATCCCCGGCTTCCCTCCTGCGCGTATCTCAAACCCCCTCTCTCATGCATAGATCATGAAACCCTCTCCCTCTGCGCGACCCTGCTGTGAAAGGCAACCCTTCTGCTTGACCCACGCAAACCCCCCATTCCCTCTTGAAGAAGCATCCTTCGCCTTAGCTGACATAGCCCTCCCCAGCTACACCTGACTGCCCCCGCTCTCTCATGTACGGGTCATAAGATCTCTCTCTCTCTATGTGGCTCTGTCCCTGTGTCCACCCTGGCTCCCCCTCCCTTCTCCTCACATGGGCAAGTCATAAACCTTCTTCTTCTGCAAGACCCTGTCCTTGGGAGCCACGGCCGCGCCTGACCAACACCTCCTTTCCTTCCATGAATGCCCCTCTGTTGACAAGCCTTCCCTCCGCGCTCGATTGTCCACGCGGCATGAATACCACTCCTTTGATGACCCCTTCCCCCGAGTCCGGCTGACCACACATGTCCGAGGCCATCGCCTAAGCCAGAGGATACCATTTACTGCACTTTATGGTATGAAGTCACTCCCCTTCAAAGGACCCACTATTGATCCTGATCTCCCCACCCTCTGGGCTACGATCAGGCGCACACATCCTAATAATCAGCGGAACATTTAGCTGCGTCATTGCCCCCTCTCTTATCAGCAGGTCAAGGGTCCCTATTGTGAACACATGTGGGGTAGGATTGACACGAGGATTATGGGGTTATCTTTCCTTCGTTTCACAATGCTGTGACTGTAATGCCAAGTGTTTTGTAAGGTATAAAAGATCGAGTCTCAGCTCACTTGTTAGAGCACCTCCTGAAAGACACCGTGTTTCGTGTCCGAAATGACTGGCTCTCCTCATGAGAAATAAACTCTGTTCTTGATTCCTGCTTCCAGCGCCCGTCTCTTTATTTGGTAACTATTCAACATGGGAACTAAGAGGCGGTTTGCGCCAGCGGCCTGGGCATCGATAGAATTATGGGCTCCTGTTTTACAATAGGGGCGAGCCCTTTTTGAATATGGGAACCTCCTCTGCCCCCAGCCAAGTACTCAGGATTTCCATGCCGTGCAGAACTCCATTAAACAGAACGGCAAGGTAGGGGGCCCAAACATCGGGCTCCTGCTTAAACAGGTCCCCGGGTAGGCCATCCAATCCTGGCGCCTTTCCAGACGTCAGTCCTGCTATTGCTGCCTTGACCTCCCCCACTGTTATCAGATCCCCGTCGTACTCAGCCAATCCATTACCAATGTCATTCATGGTTTCTCCCAGCTCAGAACTATAGAGAGACTGGAAGTGTGCCTGCCACACCCCTGCTGCAATATTAGGCTCTATTGCCGAGTGGAGGCTCCCCGACCCCCCGTTAACTACTCTCCAAAACATTTGGTGGTCTCTTGTTGCGAGGGAATTAGTTAGCTCCTCCCATTGGTTCTCCTCCCATTCGGTTTTAGCATGGGCAACTAGTTTTTTGTATGCCCGTCTACTTTCTCGTAGCTTCTCTCCACCTAGTCCCTCCTTGATGCTTCTGAGAAGTTCTACCTTTGCCTTCCTGCAGGCTGTGTTATACCATGAGGATTTGTGTTGCTGCCCCCTCCTCGAATTCTGTACCTTACTAAAGAGGTTGGAGGCCACTCCCTTTATGAGGTCCTAGTGGGCCTGGTATAATTTATCATGGGAATCTTTGTTGCCCACGCCATTAGCTAAATCTCCCACTCTTTCCAAAATAGGGATTAGTCCTGCGTAGAGCCTCGGGAGTTTCACTTGACTCGTGGCTAGTTTTTCCCACCTGATTCTTCTCCTGTTGTTACCCAGTAGAAGTTCAGGTTTGTTCTCCTCCTTGGTTGTTGTAGAGGCTTGAAGGCCGGGGTGGATGAGATCAAGTTCAAGGGCGTTGTGATCACTATCTAGTCTCTCAGTGACCCTAAAGTCCAGGATAGATGGCCAATTCACTATCTGTACAAGGGCGTAATCCAAGCGGGACTCTCTTCCCACTCTGTTGTAGGTGGTTTTGCTTGGTACATCAGACTTGATACGCCCATTGCAGGCTCTGATTCCATGTTTTAGGGTGAGGGCAGTGATCTGCAGTGCTACAGGAGTCCATGCCTTTGGGGGAGGAGCTACTACCGAAGGTACTGACCACCTGGACTCTTCTTCCATAGGGGATCCCTCTAGGAGGCCGGGCAGCGGCTCGAAATGGGAATTTAAATCCCCTCCCACTACATAGGGTAGATCTCTTGGCATTTCAGCTAAATAAACTGAAAGCTCATCTATGGTGGAAGATTCCCTAGAAGCTCCCACTGGCCTGGAGTAGATGTTTATCAAGGCAAGTTTCGCTTGGTTCGGCCAGGCCAATAGAACCACTAGGATATCATCTGAAGGTACCGGTAAGCGTGATGCCTGGCAGCCTAGGTGGGATGCCACCCAGGTTGTGAGTCCACCTGAATGGCGACCCTTGCCCTCCCACCTAGCCGGGATGGAAAATGACAGGTAGCCCTGGTGCCTATGTTCTTCCCTTGCCCAGGTCTCCTGGAACATGCAAACATCCCCGAACTCAACGTAAGTTACCCAGTCTTGAGTGACCAGCTTATTAGCTAGGCCGGCCACGTTCCACCAGATTAGTCTCAGGTGAGCCGGAGCAGCAGCAGGGGGGGTTACAGGGTTGGAAGTGAGGGGGGAGCCAGTGCCAGATGCTACACCAATTACTACATCAGGACCATTGTCAGCGGTAAGTCCAGTTGGATCAGAAAGTTCACTGGGACCGTTGTCCGAGGTCACAAGATTGAGGTCAAGGTTTAAGGAAAGTCAATCAACCCCATCCAGTCCACTCAGACAATTAAAATGATTGTAGTCCAAAAAAGGTGTCTCCGGGGGTCAGTAAACTGGACGTGCAGCATATCCCCTATATCTGGGTCTCCGTTCTACCCTTGTCCAGTTACCTTGTGGCAGGTCATGGTGCATGCGAATGGGGGGAAAGAAGAAAGAGACTGGCATAGTCTGTATGGTGGAATCCAGTGATCTATTTGACCCAGTGCAAATATGTAATACTGTCCCAGGGTCACGGAAAGACACCATAATGCAGTCCCCTGTTATTGTTTTTCTCGTCCTCCCCAACCATGGTACCCTTCTCACCATAATGATCTCGTTGTTAAGATGGGCTGGGAGAGGTCTGTTCCAATTCAGCCATATGATGACTTTCCTCTTGAGTGATTGGAAGTTTTCACTTTCGCCCATTTCAAGAGGGGGGGCACCCGCCAGAACCACCATAAGGCTATTAGCTTCCGGTGGCAAGTCGGGTCTCCGTGGTCTGGGAGCGGGCTTGCCAGGGAGTAGGGGAGAAAAACTAGCATTCGGTGGTACCCCAGGATTTGTGCCAGGAGCTGAGCTGTGGGAAGCTGGGACTACTATCTGTGGAGGTAAGGTGTTAGAATTGTTGGATGGGGTTGGAACTGGGTTGGCCATAAGTGGCTGCAGAGGGGGGACAGCAACGGCACCCAGAGGGGGTCCCGTATTGGTGGAAGGGTTTTGTATATTGGGGAAGGTTCCTATTGGTGGATTGGACTCGGTGGTTCTGGTCTGTTTACTGGCTGGGGTTTTCAGGCTGGTTAGGGTTGCCTCTAAGATGGTGAGCCTGATCTCCACTTTCTTCAGACTCTCGCTAATGGGCAGCAGGAGTGATCTGAGTAGGAATTCTAAGTTCCCCAAGGATGTGACAGGGGGTACTATATTGGGTGGGTTGACCCCTTGCTCACTGGTGGAGGCAGCGGTAGTAGTGTTGGTACCCTTAGGGGGAGTAGCATTGTGCACATTCTCTATAGGCCTGTCTGACATGGGTGCAGACTTATGGTTTTTTCCAAAATCGGAATGGGGTATCTTGGTCTTCCCCTGCCCAACACCCTCGTCTTCCTTCTGCGCTTATTAGGTGGTGGGCCGTGCACCTCTGCCGCAACAATTTGCTTAGGCTTGTTTTTCCTGGTTTTAACTACGGGGGGCGTTTGGGTGACTAAATCAACAGCCATGCTACTAGAAATTGGGAGTGGGATGACCTCCGTAGTCTGTTCGGGGTATGAGCCGGGGTTGGGAATGCTATCCCGTAATAGTAGGGGGACGCCTTCTTGGGATAATAAATCCTGACTACCATTAAGGGGACTTTCCTCTTGGGAGATAGGATAGGGGATTATGTCACTGAGGGGCCTATTTTTCATGTGTTCAATAGAGCGGCAACGCTCTGCCCTGCGCTTCTCCAAAGAGCTTTCCTGTCCCCCATCACCCTTAGCCGATTTAAAGTAGTTGTCCAGAGTCCCGGTGTTGCCTCCCCCCGCCTTCACTGGAGTTCCGCCTAGGGCCGGTGAGGGCATGTCCAAAGCCTATACCGTAATCCAACTAAGATCAAGGAAGTGCGGGCGAAAGAGAGTGGGCCCAGCCCAGCCTCCTTAGGCCCCTGACGGCCACAGACGGTCCCGCCCTTGTCCCGGGCTTCTCCCGGTCGCTCCCGCGCTGCGGTTCCACTGGTCTCCTTTAAACAACTTGGAAGTGGCTGGTAGGCAGATAGGGGGGGGCGTGGCCAGCGGGGAGAGCAGCCCAGGTGTGGAAAATCGGGCGCGCAGGGACTCCTGGACACTGGAGTCCCTGCCTGTGTGCTCGCAGCCCCGTCGGCGCTTTCTCCTGCCCCGCTTTCCTCCAATGCGCGCCCACACAGCCAGCAGCTTCTGGAATTCAAAGCGCTGCGGGACCCGCGAAGCAGGTCCGGCGAGGCGCTACGACGTTCCTTCCGTGCAGGGGATTCCTTGGGAGCAGCGATAATCTAAAGGACCAGGTAGGGCCAGGTAGACAGTCTTGTCACAGCGTAAAGTGGTCCCAGTGGGCTGAAAGCAGAGCCCGTATTTCACTCCGTTTACAGGGGGGGGCGTGGCCAGCGGGGAGAGCAGCCCAGGTGTGGAAAATCGGGTGCGCAGGGACCCCTGGACACTGGAGTCCCTGCCTGTGTGCTCGCAGCCCCGTCGGCGCTTTCTCCTGCCCCGCTTTCCTCCTATGCGCGCCCACACAGCCAGCAGCTTCTGGAATTCAAAGCACTGCGGGTCCGGCGAGGCGCTACGACGTTCCTTCCGTGCAGGGGATTCCTTGGGAGCAGCGATAATCCAAAGGACCAGGTAGGGCCAGGTAGACAGTCTTGTCACAGCGTAAAGTGGTCCCCTGCTATTTAAAATGTCAAAAAGGTTGGAGTTACTGCAATGATTCTCATTTGACTTATAAACAACGTTTGCCTTATGACTTTAAAAATTCTTACGTAGTGTTTTTAAAAACAAAGTTTTAGTAAAGGTAATTGGCCTTTGAAGATGGGAATAGTTAATAAAAGTTAGTTAGTTAGTTAGTCTAATGTTTAAAATTATTTATCTCATATAGTTTATAGGTACTGTAAGTGGATCTCATAGTAAAAAATACTCATATATCTGACACGATTTGGCCGTAAGGAAAGTGTAAGGTATGATGTTCTTAGATCTTTTTTCATAGGAAGTCGATGAAATGGAAGTTATAGAGAACAGCAGACTTTTTTTCCACCAAAAGGACCTTCACTATCTTCTATTTGGCCTCAAGGAAAAGTAAGTGAATCAAAGATTAGTGTACATATATGAGTTGTCAGTTTTTATGTTTTTTTTTAAACACAATCTTTTAGATTGTGTTTTTTTTCCCGCTGTTATATGATGAAGAGTTTGAACTCACTAATTTAAGTGAAATTCAATATATTCTGAGAACAGCAAAAATAAACAATGTAACATATTGTATAAGTCATTCTATAGTTTGCATTGTGTACTTTATATTGTATTCCCATTGTCTCACACTCATTTCCCTTTTTCCACCCTCATTTAGCTCTCTTTACTCACTTACACTGCCTTTTTTTCACTTGTTTCATCGCTGTTCCTTTACTCTACTTCATTCACAACTCCTCAATCCAATTTCAACTATCTGCATTTCCTCTCTCCCTTCCACCACTTTTCATCTTTGTCACGTTCTCTCAGTACCACTGCTTTAGTTCTCTTCCCCTCTCTTTCCTTCTTTTGCTCCTTTACTATTTTTTCTTTCTCACTCATTGTACGGAAGTTCACTCAGTCCTTCCCTTTGTCTTTCTGTGTACTTACTCTCTCACTCCTTTTTCTCTATCGTTCTATATTAACCTCTTCCTTTCATCCCTTCACTCTGTGACTCCCCTTCACTCACTCTCAGTCATCTTCCATTCCACTTTCTTATTAATAGTTCCTCATTTAGACTCCTTTCCTTTTCACTCATTTTCCTTTTACTTTCTTCTCTTTCCTGATTTCTTTTTGGTATCTCGCATTCTTTTACTATCTTACTTATCTTCAGTAATTTGTTCTTTCTATTTCTTTTTCCCTCTTTTTTCTCTTTCTACATTACTTTATTTATGTTTTTGTATCCTTCACTATTGCTTTATTTCTTAGTACACTTTTTTTGATTTTTTTATGTATACGTCAGGTGTTTTGGAAGATGAAGGTGTAGATGTAGATAATCTTTTTAGCCTTTCTTATCAATGGCAACATGACAGCCACAACTGTAGTTCATCAAGTACTAATAGAATAGACACTGAAAGATTTATATATTTGACTTTACCAGACTGTAAATCAGTGTCATTTAAAAATCTAATTAAAGCAGCAGATCATAATATGGTGTGTACCCAATGTAAGTGTCCAATGCTATCCACATTATTTATACAAAGTTATGGTCAGTATATCATTTTAGTTTTCCAACGATGTAGACCTGATGGAACTAAATTGACAACTTCTATCAAAAATGTTGTGGCTTCTCAGTTATCATCAAGTACTAATAGAATGGACACTGAAAGATTTATATATTTGACTTTACCAGACTGTAAATCAGTGTCATTTAAAAATCTAATTGAAGCAGCAGATCATAATATGGTGTGTACCCAATGTAAGTGTCCAATGCTATCCACATTATTTATACAAAGTTATGGTCAGTATATCATTTTAGTTTTCCAACGATGTAGACCTGATGGAACTAAATTGACAACTTCTATCAAAAATGTTGTGGCTTCTCAGTTATCAATTTCAGGAAGAACCTTTACAACTGTAGCTATTATTTATCATGACCGTTCTTCGACAAAATCAGGACATTATACATGCTATTTAAAATGTCAAAAAGGTTGGAGTTACTGCAATGATTCTCATTTGACTTATAAACAACGTTTGCCTTATGACTTTAAAAATTCTTACGTAGTGTTTTTAAAAACAAAGTTTTAGTAAAGGTAATTGGCCTTTGAAGACGGGAATAGTTAATAAAAGTTAGTTAGTTAGTTAGTCTAATGTTTAAAATTATTTATCTCATATAGGTACTGTAAGTGGATCTCATAGTAAAAAATACTCATATATCTGACACGATTTGGCCGTAAGGAAAGTGTAAGGTATGATGTTCTTAGATCTTTTTTCATAGGAAGTCGATGAAATGGAAGTTATAGAGAACAGCAGACTTTTTTTCCACCAAAAGGACCTTCACTATCTTCTATTTGGCCTCAAGGAAAAGTAAGTGAATCAAATATTAGTGTACATATATGAGTTGTAAGTTTTTATGGGTTTTTTTTAAACACAATCTTTTAGATTGTGTTTTTTTTCCCGCTGTTATATGATGAAGAGTTTGAACTCACTAATTTAAGTGAAATTCAATATATTCTGAGAACAGCAAAAATAAACAATGTAACATATTGTATAAGTCATTCTATAGTTTGCATTGTGTAATTTATATTGTATTCCCATTGTCTCACACTCATTTCCCTTTTTCCACCCTTATTTAGCTCTCTTTACTCACTTACACTGCCTTTTTTCACTTTGTTTCATTGCTGTTCCTTTACTCCACTTCATTCACAACTCCTCAATCCAATTTCAACTATCTGCATTTCCTCTCTCCCTTCCACCACTTTTCATCTTTGTCACATTCTCTCAGTACCACTGCTTTAGTTCTCTTCCCCTCTCTTTCCTTCTTTTGCTCCTTTACTATTTTTTCTTTCTCACTCATTGTACTGCAGTTCACTCAGTCCTTCCCTTTGTCTTTCTGTGTACTTACTCTCTCACTCCTTTTTCCTCTATCGTTCTATATTAACCTCATTCCTTTCATCCCTTCACTCTGTGACTCCCCTTCACTCACTCTCAGTCATCTTCCATTCCACTTTCCTATTAAAAGTTCCTCATTTAGACTCCTCTCCTTTTCACTCATTTTCCTTTTACTTTCTTCTCTTTCCTGATTTCGTTTTGGTATCTCGCATTCTTTTAGTATCTTACTTATCTTCAGTAATTTGTTCTTTCTATTTCTTTTTCCCTCTTTTTTCTCTTTCTACATTACTTTATTTCTGTTTTTGTATCCTTCACTATTGCTTTATTTCTTAGTACACTTTTTTTGATTTTTTTATGTATACGTCAGGTGTTTTGGAAGATGAAGGTGTAGATGTAGATAATCTTTTTAGCCTTTTTTTTTATCAATGGCAGCATGACTGCCACAACTGTAGTTCATCAAGTACTAATAGAATGGACACTGAAAGATTTATATATTTGACTTTACCAGACTGTAAATCAGTGTCATTTAAAAATCTAATTAAAGCAGCAGATCATAATATGGTGTGTACCCAATGTAAGTGTCCAATGCTATCCACATTATTTATACAAAGTTATGGTCAGTATATCATTTTAGTTTTCCAACGATGTAGACCTGATGGAACTAAATTGACAACTTCTATCAAAAATGTTGTGGCTTCTCAGTTATCAATTTCAGGAAGAACCTTTACAACTGTAGCTATTATTTATCATGACCGTTCTTCGACAACATCAGGACATTATACATGCTATTTAAAATGTCAAAAAGGTTGGAGTTACTGCAATGATTCTCATTTGACTTATAAACAACGTTTGCCTTATGACTTTAAAAATTCTTACGTAGTGTTTTTAAAAACAAAGTTTTAGTAAAGGTAATTGGCCTTTGAAGACGGGAATAGTTAATAAAAGTTAGTTAGTTAGTTAGTCTAATGTTTAAAATTATTTATCTCATATAGGTACTGTAAGTGGATCTCATAGTAAAAAATACTCATATATCTGACACGATTTGGCCGTAAGGAAAGTGTAAGGTATGATGTTCTTAGATCTTTTTTCATAGAAAGTCGATGAAATGGAAGTTATAGAGAACAGCAGACTTTTTTTCCACCAAAAGGACCTTCACTATCTTCTATTTGGCCTCAAGGAAAAGTAAGTGAATCAAAGATTAGTGTACATATATGAGTTGTAAGTTTTTATGGTTTTTTTTTAAACACAATCTTTTAGATTGTGTTTTTTTTCCCGCTGTTATATGATGAAGAGTTTGAACTCACTAATTTAAGTGACATTCAATATATTCTGAGAACAGCAAAAATAAACAATGTAACATATTGTATAAGTCATTCTATAGTTTGCATTGTGTAATTTATATTGTATTCCCATTGTCTCACACTCATTTCCCTTTTTCCACCCTTATGTAGCTCTCTTTACTCACTTACACTGCTTTTTTTCACTTTGTTTCATTGCTGTTCCTTTACTCCACTTCATTCACAACTCCTCAATCCAATTTCAACTATCTGCATTTCCTCTCTCCCTTCCACCACTTTTCATCTTTGTCACATTCTCTCAGTACCACTGCTTTAGTTCTCTTCCCCTCTCTTTCCTTCTTTTGCTCCTTTACTATTTTTCCTTTCTCACTCATTGTACTGCAGTTCACTCAGTCCTTCCCTTTGTCTTTCTGTGTACTTACTCTCTCACTCCTTTTTCCTCTATCGTTCTATATTAACCTCATTCCTTTCATCCCTTCACTCTGTGACTCTCCTTCACTCACTCTCAGTCATCTTCCATTCCACTTTCTTATTAATAGTTCCTCATTTAGACTCCTCTCATTTTCACTCATTTTCCTTTTACTTTCTTCTCTTTCCTGATTTCGTTTTAGTATCTCGCATTCTTTTAGTATCTTCCTTATCTTTAGTAATTTGTTCTTTCTATTTCTTTTTCTCTCTTTTTTCTCTTTCTACATTACTTTATTTCTGTTTTTGTATCCTTCACTATTGCTTTATTTCTTAGTACACTTTTTTTGATATTTTACTTCTTGACCTGTTTCTTCTATTTTAAAATATATATTTTACTAATTATAACTTGTTTTTTCTTTTGTCTTTCAAAGATACAAAGTGTAGTTTAAAGATGCAAGTAAGTTTTCATTAATTATATGGTAAGTGTGACTACAAAATGTAGTTTATCATCACCCTTTGTTTTAACCTCACTACTTTTCTCTCACCCTACCTCACCTCTGTTTTTTTACTCTGCTTCCCTCACTTATTCTTATCCTCCATATTTACTTCTCTTTTCCTTACTTTCCTACCACATTCAACTTCTTTCAGTGCCCCTGCTCACCCTCACGCCCTATCTTATCTTTTTTTTCTGCTTCACTTAGTCCCTTTCTGACACTCCTTCCTTTACTCTCTCTGTTCTTTCTCTCTGTCACTCCCCATGTCTTAGCCTTATTCACTTTTATCCACCCTCTTTCACTCCTCTTTACTTACACTCACTGCTATTTTCATTCCCTCCGTCACCACTGTTCCTTTTCTCTGGTTCCGTCACTACCTTTCATTCCTCATCCTTTACTCTCCTTCCTTTTACTCTCATCACCCATTCACATTCGCCCAGAACATCTGCTTTAGTTTTCTTCCTCTTTCTTCTCTTCTTTTGCTCCCTTATTCATTTTCCTTTTCTCAGTTACTTCCTCTTATACCTTTTCTCTGTTGTACTATCTATTACACAGTTCCTCTGTGTTCCTCCCTCTAGCTCTCTTTCTCTTTACACCACTCTCTTTGTCCCCATTCCTCATGCTCACTCCTTCATTCTTTTTTTTTCTTTTTTTTTGTTGGTGCGCTGACGGGACGCGCCCCGGTACGCGCACCGGGGCGCTTACCGGTACGCGCACCGGGGCGCTTACCGGTACGCGCACCGGGAGCGCTCCAGAGTGAAATATTAAAAAAAAGAATATACTTTTAAAAAAACAAAATATTATATTAATATACAATATAGGATTCATTTTTAGAAAAACATACCTTTTTAAGCTATAGATATTTGTGAAAAAATAACCTTAGAAATTCACTAAAAAACACATAGGTATGAGACCCTATAAAAAGTTAGGAATTAGCAGTTAAAAAACCTATGAAATTCACTGAAAAAACCATAGGTTTCACACCAGTTATAGTTAGGAATTAGCATTTAAAAAACCTATGAAATTCACTGAAAAAACCATAGGTTTCATACCAGTTATAGTTAGGAATTAGCATTTAAAAAACCTATTAAATTCACTGAAAAAACCATAGGTTTCACACCAGTTATAGTTAGCTGGAAATTTTACTGACATAAAACCAATGAAATTCCCACTTTATAGTTAGTTGGACTCACTATAACGTGCGCGTGTAATGCACTGCTGATGACATCACATATTACATCACTCATGACATGGTCAGTGACATCACTGATGGCACCATCCTTGTGACAGAGTGACTGAACTCCTTTCACTGTAAAGTAACCTTTGAAACACATATTCAAAAATAGTAACTAACATTTACAAAAAAGTGGAGATACCTATACCAGTTACAACAACGAATTCAGTAATTCCACCATTTATATACACATCCACTAATTCACCAACAGTTCTATATAGTCATTCATACATATACTCACTTATCATATGTAGTGAGACACCTTTACATCCGTTAACACACCGACAGTCTTCCAAAAGTTACTCACACACATACTCACACATGCAAATAAACTATTGAACATCCATTTTTTTGCATATACAGCTATGCACACACTACCACCTTACTTCTAAGGAAACTTACACATACTTACTCTCTTAAACAATCACTTATAGAAACACATACTTATTAAAACAAGAACTATTTCAATCTCTCACTCTCACATATACTCACTTACATACATCAATACTCACATATACTAGATTAAAATGTATGGAGTTACTGATAAAGACACTAGTGAGACAGTCATTCACTTACTAACACATACATATACACACTCATTCACCCATAAAGTCTGGCACATATGCTGTCTCCAAAACACATACAAACAGTGAGTCAGTCATTGATGCATCTATGTGCTAAGTAACACCCCCACTAAATCAAACAGACAATTATAAAGATACTAAAAGAAATATCTAATAACCCATATACACACACATGTAGCTACTCACCAACCCATGCAGCCACTTATACACAAAGTGAAACACTGATACAAACATTTAAATATTTAAACAATACTCGCTAATATATGTATTCACTAAGATACACTTAATAAGCCAGTTAACCAATCATTTTTCTTTTTTTAAACATCCATTAAGACACTTATTTAAACATGTATTTTTCCATCGACCTTTACATATACATATATAAAACATATTTATTTTTCAGAAAGACACACATTCACTGGATGGTGTCATCAGTGATGTCATGAGTGATGTCACTGACCATGTCATGAGTGATGTAATATGTGATGTCATCAGCAGTGCATTACACGCGCAAGTTATAGTGAGTCCAACTAACTATAACGTGGGAATTTTATTGGTTTTATGTCAGTAAAATATCCAGCTAACTATAACTGGTGTGAAACCTATGGTTTTTTCAGTGAATTTAATAGGTTTTTTAAATGCTAATTCCTAACTATAACTGGTATGAAACCTATGGTTTTTTCAGTGAATATATATATATTTGTTCGTTATTGCTC
>NW_028243362.1:0-70504 GCF_964263255.1 Lissotriton vulgaris
GTGCCCAGAGTCCTACAGCCAACAGAAACAGGTCAGGAAAACATTGGAGGAAAAGCACAAAGTTAAGGGATAATCCTGTAAAAAGGGCCAAGTCCAACACATGCTCATTGTGTGACTTTGCATGCACTGAATATTGTAACTCGTGTTTAATGAAGTGATCTTTTTGAGCCACTTTTGTGGTGAATGTGCCACATACTTGTAGTGGTGAGATATTTCCAAAAACAAACATTTGAACTTTTTTGAGCTTAGATGTCAGAGGTGGTTGTAGGAGATCGAAATGTGACTTAGACATGATATTACATGACACTTCAGTATTAATAGGAGTAGATATTAGCTAGCCATTGATGCATTTTGGTTGAGATCGACAGTGGCTTCTGCCTTGTTCAATTGCTTACATCACACTTGCAACTCTTTCTCCCTCATCATGGTCATCCATATCATCTGCGGATGGTTCTGGTGGAGTGGGTGTAACAACAGTCACTGTTTTCCTGGGTGCTGATTTGAGTTGATGACTGGAGTGCTAGATTTTGCCAATTGGCTTAGCTTTCCATAGGCAGAGATTTTTTTATTTGAACTGAACATTTGCTGAGGTGCAGAAGCATACCTCCACAGTACCCACACCAGTTTTTTGTCAGTGGGTTTTGTGTCAACTTAGGTCGAGTGGTGACGTTTATCTGAGTATTCAGGATCACTTTGTTGTGTGATGCTCTCCAATTGAGGAGTTCTAGAGATTTGTAGAGTGTTAAAATGTCTAGCAATCTTTCCCCCTCCTCTCCTTCTTGGTAACTTTGCTGACACCAACCTTGATGAATTAAACTTTGATTTCCTCATTGTTATCTTGAAGAGAACACATCCTGGCAAGTTCTCTCAATGTTGTCTGTGATGCGTCAACAAATTCTTCAGGCGTTTACTTCATTTGACATAATAGGACCCTTTCATAGTCCGGTTTATTAACAGGATGAAATGTGCATTGTGTGTCGCTCTGGCAGCGGCAAAGATGAATGCGAATGGTGACCTAGCTTCTGTGAGCATGCAAAATAGTTTGAAAACACCTTCTCTGGCAAAATGAAGAAGCATTGGTCTTTTCCGTCCCAGGCAACCTCTTTGGTTGAAAAGTGCATTTCCAAATATATTAAACTCGGAGCTTCTATTTGGTGATGATGGAAAGAAGATGTGCCAGTAATCTTGAATGGTCAAGTAGATGGAACGGGCAACATCTTCGTAAGTCAGTGAGGCGACATGGCACACCTTGAGGTTCTGAGCAAACTGTGGGGTAGAGCCACTGTGCTAAGAGCCTGTGCCAGAATTGTGACTGTAGTAAGAGAATGGATAGATTTGCACACCTGAGTAAGTGAATTTTCAATTTCTACAGTGATGGAATGTAAAGAAAAATTCTTGCGTGCATACATGTGTGACTTGGAGAGTACCCTACTCCCAGTAGGGGAAAAACCAAAAAAAACTCCCATGGAGACAGGCAGACCACAGAGGAATTTGAAAAAACCAAATCAATAGTGATCAATATTTCAAAAAAATCATTGAATGGAAAGGAGCTTGACATTTTGAATAAAGGATTGTCTTTTGTACCAACCTACATATCTCATGCTCTGGAAACAGAAGTAGCATTGTTTAAGTTTATGAGGAAATTAAAACTACAATGGTTCTTTTCCTTGAATACAACACCTGATCAACCAACTGAACCAGAATGTAGTTTTAAACCAAAAAGCAAATTTATTTCTCCTATCTCACATAAGACCCTGGACACATTTCAGGTTCTAGTTCGAAAAGACTTGGAAGAAATCAGATACACTGCACCCAAGCACTCCAACTTAACCAAACAAGAACGACGAATTTTGAACAAACTACGACAAGACACCTCCATCACTGTCCAACCAGCAGATAAGGGGAGAGCCCTTGTGATTTTAGACACGGAATATTACCAACAGAGTGAGAATGAACATGAAAGAGACGAGAACACATACATTTGCCTGGAACAAGATCCTACGATGGTATTTCAAAATATCCTGAAGGATATTTTACAAAAAGGAATTGATGAAACAATATTGGATGATAATACACGCAGATACTTAATGAACTTCTATCCCAAAATTCCCAAGATATACATGTTACCGAAGATACACAAGGGCAAACAATATCCTCCATTTCGACGGATTATAGCAGGGTGTGGATCTATACATGAGGTATTGGGCTACTTTTTGGATCACCATCTCCAACCGCTAGGAAAATCCTGGGTGACGTATGTAAAGGATACCACAGAATGTCTACTTAAACTGGAAGCCATCAAAGATCATTTCTTGGAAGACATCTTGTTATGTACCATAGACGTAGTAGCGTTATACACATCAAAATTCCCACAATGAGGGACTAGAGGCAGTAGAATGGAGACTCTTACAGTCAGACATACCTCGGGAAAAAAGTGTATTTCTTCTAGAGCTGCTACATTTTGCACTGTATCATAGTTATTTCCAGTGGCAGGAAGACTATTTTGTTCAGAAGACAGGCACCTCCATGGGATTTCCGGGGGCGCCTGCCTACGTGAATATTTTCATGGCCTATTTTGAGGATCAATTTATCCTAAAGAACCCGGATTGGAAACAAAATGCTGTGATGTTTGTACGATATATCAATGATATCCTAGTGGTGTGGAGAGGATCAAGAGAGCTACTAGAATCTAGTATAATTGATCTCAATAAATGCAACTCACGCATACAGTTTACTCACAAAATAAATACACATCAGATTCACTTTTTGGACATTGAAATAACAAAAACTAACGAAGGACTATTTATCAAAGTATACCCAAAACTCACTGATGAGAACAACGTGTTACACTACTCAAGTGCCCATCCTATTTCATTGAAAAAAACACCTACCTATCTCTCAATTTATGAGGATTAAGAGAATAACATCAAACATGGATACATGTAAGGATTTGATAAAAGAACAATCCGCCAAATACAAAGAAAGAGGCTACCCAGATTCAACTTTGGAAGAAGCGGAGCACTCAGTTTCTAACAAAAAAAGAGAAGATTTACTGAAAAAACAGATCAAACAATCAACAAAAAGGGAAGTCTTTGTATTAAAACATTCGGCGCAATCTTCCAAAATAAAAGCCATCATTCGAAAAAGATGGGAATTGGTGGAAAATGAGCAAGACTTCAAGGGCATCCTTGTTGGTCCACCACTATTTGCACATAGACAAAACTTATGTGAGTTATTGAAATCACAAAAAAAACTATGAAAATCAACAACAAAGGCATGAGAAAATGCTACAATTGTGGTCAATGTGGCAATGTCATGGTGGGCAACGAATTTAGACATCCATACACAGGCAAAGCTATTACTCTGAGACACACATCGGATTACACAACGGAAGGGGTAATATATGCAATCAAATGTCCGTGCGGATTAGTATATGTGGGGAGAACGAGTAGAATGATAAAAACAAGAATTGTGGAACACAAGAGTCGTATCCGTAATAAGAATATGAGCTCATCTCTAGCTGCACATTGGACAACTACTCCTCATACAATACCACAATTGCGCTTTACTATTCTTGAACACATTAGCAAGCGCACTGACACTGACATTAATACCATGCTTGCGCGCAGGGAGACTTTCTGGATCAAATACTTAGGGACTCTAATCCCTGGGGGTCTCAATGATCATTATGAATTATTGTGTTTTTTGTAATTGACTGTGATACACTTAGATTGTAAAGGAGCTTGCTGTTGCATGTCACACTCTTGTCACTAAGAACGAGCTTGCCTCTTTCCTTTGTTTTCTGTCTCTTTTCTGTCTCCAATTGCATTTGGCTTATACACATTTGGATTTTCCCTGCTTCGTCCTCAAAAGAAACCCATACATAATGCTGTAAC
This sequence comes from Lissotriton vulgaris, assembly GCF_964263255.1. NCBI lineage: Eukaryota > Metazoa > Chordata > Amphibia > Caudata > Salamandridae > Lissotriton > Lissotriton vulgaris. The sequence continues at coordinate 3,897 of NW_028243362.1, forward strand.
ATTGGGTCATGGATTTGAGGTAGTCCCACGCAGTGGTTTCGATTCCCGAGTGGGGTACAATAAAGTTATTTTGAATGTCCTGGAACATATAGTCCCTTCTTGCACTTTACGCAGTTCAGGAGTTGTAGTCCGTTTTTTAATTCTTGGAATAGTTTTAAACGTACCTGATTGGATAACCAGACTCTTGTGACCTCCGGGATTATGTTTGATGGCGGTATTATCCAGCGCTTCATTAGAAGATCGAGCGGTATGTTTTTGTCAAGATTCTGTTGATATAAACGTTTTTCGTTCCATTTGGGAACCTTTGTTCATTAGAATCCATCTTCTTTTAGATACATGAACGAGGTAGAGAGCTTTGGGTGAACACAAACGATTCTCACGCTTATCTACAAGGCAAACTGGTAAGACTCTTTGCCTGTTCAACAAATGTATAATCATTCAATAAGATTATGAAGTAGTAATTATGGTTTGTCATGCTCCTGGTAGGATATAGCTGGTTTCGGTATCGTGTCCACATTGTATCACGGAAGGTAGGAGCGGAAATCACTTGGCATGGTTTAACTAAAATTACTTTTTCTCTCTATAATACACCACGTTTCTTTGGACATCGGGCATTTACACTGAATGAGACAAACGTATGACATGGGGAAGTTTTTTAAGGTTTTTGTACGATATAGTATGGGTTTATCACGCTCTCAAAGTCACTTGTCTTTTACTTGGTTATCACTCTGGTTGTATTCCCACCTTGAGGTGAAATAAACATCTTATATCTTTGACTTTCTCCTTCCTCGAGCTTAATTCACATACACTTTTTCATTTGAGGCTTCTATTCTATCTCACTTGCAAGCTCTCAGTATTATACTAATCATAGAAACACAATGTACAGAACCACTAGGTACTAAGAATATTATTTTGTGTAGTAGATTCGGACGAGAACTACTTCGGAATCTTCTTTTCATGAATTGTATATAAATGTTGTAATTCGCTAATCCCCTGACGAAGGGTTCAGTTTGAACCCGAAATGCATTGGGAATGACCACATTTTTTCACCTTTAAGAAATTGTTATAGGATTGAATTGTTTTGATTTATTTTTGGATTATATTCCATTGATTCAATTTTATGTTTCTCAACAAGGAATTAATCTTTGCAGATTAAAAGTGATTAGTACTGCAATATCAATGAAAATATGATGAAGAATCAATTTTGAGTACGTTTGAAATACTTTATGATACAGAACTCGAGTACATTTACTACAGGTTAATTAGGCCTAGTTTGGGCCTGTGGAGCTGTGTGACACGTAGCCTTTGGTTTCCAAAGAATTGTGACTGTAGCAGGCAGGATGGAAGCCTATTACTGACTGCTGGTTACTATCCATGGGAAATGCAAACACTCTTCAAAAGAGGAATCCCTGAGGTAGCGCAGACTAGAAAGTAACCAGAATTTGGTATTGAGGCAAGCTTTGTACCACAAATAGGGCAATTAAGTTTAGGAGTGACAGCCAACTAAGGTGCAGCATGTAGGCCCTGACTTGCCTTACTGTTATCATGTGATAGGTAGAAACACCATGTAGGGACAAAAGCCTCAAATCAGACACCCTTTAGTGGTGCAGCGACAGATGACAATCACCTCTCTTCCTATGAGTGCTCGTCAGCCTCTGACGAGGGGCGACCAGCATGTGGATCACTGACAGAATATCTAAAATAAAATTATTGTGTGGACAGAATATCGTGTCAAAAATATTGAGGAACATAATATCGAGAAGGCAAGTGGAAATAGGTGAGTATAAATTTGCTATTCTTCACTCCACATCAACATACCTTGAAGATATATATATTCGTCCTCCTTGTGTGCTGCCAAAATGACGATTGAGCGTCATTGCTCATACTACTTATATTATTACATGTGATTAAACAAAGGGTCATGAAAACAAACAACGGTATGGCTGTGTTTCCACGGTTTTGCTTTGCGCGCCATCTTATAGCATGTTAGTTTATACAAAAACAATCATATAATTGATTATGAAGTTTCTTACAAATTCTTAAAACAACGTAGCAGCAAATTCTTACAGCATAACAGTATGTTATTGCACATTTAACCATATCGTGCTATACAGAAAAGTGCTCTTGCATGTACAATGTGTCTACTTCATCAGGATTCTCAAACTGATATCATTCAGATTATTACTATGGCCATTTCAAGTCTGGTATTAACATTCCATATTAAACAGCAAGTGCTAATAATAACATTATCAGAGGAAAATGACTATTTATCAGGCTATATGCAATGCAAATTTAAACCAGTCTTTTTCATATACTGGTATTAGTGCACTGTTGACCCTCCGAATTGGGATAAATGACCTTATAGACATTTTGAGAGGCAATTCATTTCATAGTATCCAAATAATAGATACACTGTGCAACATCGAGAGCCCAAGTGGGTAGATATTAAAAACTGGCCCTATGTTATGGACACATAATATCCAATTTAAATTCGTAGACCCAAGTGAAATGTACAAAATTAAAATTAAAATACTAAACAAAAGGAAACTTATAAAACATTTATAAAAGTTTGTGTCATCTGTCTTATTCTATATTTACACTCGAGTCTTGATCAGCACAAAAAGGTCACTTGGGAGTTGCGGAGGGGAGAGAGCAGCTATCCTAGAAACATATACATTTCTTCATCTGCATTAAAGCAACAAGGTTCCATGCTATCTAATTCCAATATAAAATAGGTTTCCAGTCTATGCAATTCTTTTTCGGTATCACCCCATCTTTTTGTATTGGAGACATGTGCCAGGCAGCTAAATGTCAATTTGGTAGGATCGCTTTGGTGATTCTTTTCAAAATGACCAGCAAATGGATCATTACAATCCTTGTTCACAACAGCTCTGATCTGATGCAATATGCGTGTGTGGGCAGGGAAAGTTGTACTACCTACATATTGTTTTGCGAATGGGCATTCATTGTTTTTTGTTTTTGTTTGTTGTCCTCAGTGTGCAATAACCAGGTTGAGATGAGATGTCAGGATTTTTTGCAGATGGGGGATCGCAGAGCCCACTTTGTGCCACCCTGGCCCTGTCCCTAGACATACACCTACGGTTGGGGGTTTTAATGTATGTGGGGCATCCCACCAGCCTCTCGGCCCCCCTTCCACACCTTTCCTCTCTCTACCAATTGCGAGTAATACCTGCACCAGCAGTTTCCACTTGTTCATATTGCTGTTTTGCCTAATCATTGGACTTTTTGGTTTCCCTCAGCATTACTGTTCCGATATTTCAAACTCTTGCCTCTTGGTCATGTTCCCGCCCAATCTAGTCTATTTACCATGTGGACGGATCCCAGCAATTCCGCTAGACTTGGTGGATTATGGTGAATCCATTTAATGCAAATTTCCTGTCTAACCAATAATATCAAGAGGAAGAGCTAATTGTTCTATTTTTTACTTAATCTGGTCCTTTCCCTGTTATCATTACCACTTCTCACCCCAAACATGACTAGCTCCAGGCTTACCTCTATTTCCTGATGTAGTACTTCTGAGAGGATCTTACCCACATCTCTTCAAAAGACCTGTAGTTGAGGGCACCGCTGAAACATGTGGACATTGTCTGCTCTCTCCACCCCACATTTGGGACACTTTTTCACCTCTCCTCTTCTCAATTTGGACAATTTCTTTGGTGTCCAAAAAACCCTTTTCAATATGAACAAATGATTATTTCTGAAAGGTGCATACTTGATAATATGCCAGCACGTAGACAGTGATTCTTGCCATAGATTCTGAAAATTCAGCATCGGCAGGTCTTTCCCACAGATCTCTATGGGTAGGCTGAATTCCTCCTCTCCTGCTGATATGAGCGACCAGTACCACTGTGCTACTTCTTTCTTCATTGCGTCTTCTTGTATTTTTGCCTCTAAGTCCCTATTTCCTGTGTCTTCCTTCCATATAGTCTTTGTCCAGCTCATCATATGATAACATTTAAATTTGTAAAGTGTCCCATTAGTCAGTAATGAGAGTTGATCCCAACAGACTATTGATTTCTCTCTTATTAGCTGTCCCCATCTTGTTACCCCTCCAGCTCTCAATGGAGTTGATAATGTATCTACTAGACATTCTGGTGTTCCTGGTGAGTTTCAGATTTGGGAATTCTCACTGTAGTACAGGATTTTCCATAGTCGTCTGGTGTAGTACCATAGTTTGGCGGCAAACCCAAATATTTTAAATTTCACTTTTTAAAACCATTTTGGATGATCAAACTTGTATTGAAAGTACCTTCCTTCCGAAGTTGTCATAGCTTTCAAGTAAGGTGGATATAACTGATGCTCTTTGAATAACACCGTAATGGCATCACAAACAACTTCCCAACGGGGCAGATGGAATCGAAAGTAAGTGGTGATATAAACGGCACAAAGGTGAAGCTGTCGCAAGCTCCAGGTCACGGAACACTGGTGAATTCAGTGTGGGCGCAGGCAGTGTCCGTACTGCGTTCAAACAGGAAAGCGGCCTCTCGGGTGTCCTTCCAGGGGAAAGCTCTGGTTAGCCCCAGCAACAGCGGTACCGGTAGCAGTGAAAGCAGTGCAGGGAGTGACAGAGCGGCAGCAGGTTCAGCTGCCGCGCTCAAAGGAGAGAGGACTCCGAGAAGAGAGCGGACAGTCAGACCGGAGTGCAGAGGAAGAGGGCAAGCAAGCCGGGTAAGTGATCAGGCTGAGGCTGGCCAGCCACAGCCAAAGAGTTTCTAAAGGAACATTCCCAGAACCAAACCCTGAGTAGGGCAATACAATACTGTATCAGAAGCAGAAACCTGATTGCAAGTCTAGCTGTGAACACAGAACTAACCCAGAATCCTATTACTACTGCAACACAAAATAGTGAACGAGTTCAAAAACTAAGACAGAGCAAAGCCGCAACAAGATCTTATGTATTCAGGTGGAAAACCAAGCAGAACCAAGTTTAGATGAAATAGTGATTGGAAGGGCATTTAACAGTTTTTTAAAGAAATGGTATATAGAAGATACACGGGCCAGTGAACACCAAATATTAGAATATCTGAAGACCTGGATGAGGCAGACCCCGTCAGGAAAACAAAGAGGGGAACTAAACTCCAAATTTACAGAGGAAGAAGTAATGGGGGTGGTAAAATAGCAACAAAAAGCAAAAGCAGCAGGCCCAGATGCATTGCCAAACCAACTATACCGATCTCTGAAAGAAGAGCTCGTACACCGATTAATCAAGCTATTTAATGAATTATTCGTTCAGAGACAGGAACTACCAAAAATCTTGGGAAGAGGTGACAATTTGCATTTTATTAAAACCAGGGAAGGATCCGAAATGATGTGAATCTTATAGGCCGATATCAATGTTAAATAGTGAGTACAAGATTTATACTCAAATATTGGCAAAAAGATTGGGCAGAGTGGTTTGTAGTTTAATCCACGATGATCAGAAAGGCTTTATAAGGGCAGGTAGTTCCAAGAATTAACACACAAATTGGTGAGAGCAATAAATGTGGCTACCCAGGAAAAAATCCCCTTGTATTTTGATCACGTTCGATGCCGCCAAGGCGTTTCACTGGGCAAGCTGGGCCTTTCTACATAAAGCCATTGAAATGTATAACTTGGGAAGCACCTTTGTAGGGTTAGTAAAGCCCTTATATAAGAACCCATCTGCGTGTATATTAGTAAATGGAACTCTAGCGGATAAGATAAACATTGGAAGGGGTACTAGACAGGGATGCACCCTTGCCCCATTGTTGTTCAACCTGTATATAGAGCCCCTAGAAAATGCCCTGAAATTTAATCCACAGATAACCGCCTTTAAGTATAAATGGGTTAAAAAGGGCGCACTTTATGCAGATAATTTAATGCTATTTACGGAAGACCTAGTAGGCTTGCTTCCAAGTATAATAAATTCACTCAAGCAGTTTGGGAGAATATCAGGTTACCAGATAAACCAACAGAAGACTGAGATTATGGAGTGGAATATCCAGAGCAAAAATCCTATGATGAAGCAACAGATACAGTAACTGGGAATACAGGTAGTGGGGGAGCTAGGGAAAATAGTCCAAGTAAACATTAATAAGGTTCTAATCGAAACAAGATAACTGCTGAATGCATGGAAAAGCCTCCCGTTATCTTTCCTGGCCCGCTCAAACATAGTGAAGATGATGATGATACTCCCAAAATTCACTTATATTTTTAATTCCATTCCTCTAGAATTCAGGAGAGAGTGGCTTAATAAAATACAGGGCGATATCAGCAGTTTTATCTTAGCATCTAGAGGAGTCAGGATCGTTTGGAAGAAGATTAGGAGGAAGAAGGAACATGGCGGGATTGCCAGACCCAATTTGTTTCTATACTACAAGGCTTTACATTTTACATGCATGGGCATTCAAGGATGTACACTGTAAAGCTGGTTTTGCATGTCGGGTATCCTCTGATTCTAATGGTTTTCTTGAAAAGGGCTAAGTTCTAGTTATGTTTTATCATTTCTGTATGCTTTGCATTTTGAGCTTTTTAAAAAACCTTCTTTATGTGCTAGTCAAGTTCTGTTTCCAAATCACTTCTAACTAGATGATCTCTTATAGACTTAGATTTTCTAAATGTCATCTGCCGATCACTCGTTACCAGGTACCCAATAACAGGATTGTCCCTTAAAAAAGTGCTAATGTTTCTGTAAGGTATTGCGCACCCATTTATGTTCCATGTTGTAAGTAGTAAAAACTGCAGTACTTGTAACGTGATCCGCGGATCAAATATGAATCATCCCATGAAAGGCACCATAATTAAACTTAGAGTGAACGCCACTTGCAACACAATGAATGACAAATACATGATCAAATGCCCATGTGGCCTATGTTATGTGGGGAAAACCACAAGGACAATAAGAACCCGAATATTGGAACATAAGAGCAATATTCGCATGAAAAATCCTAAATCAGCATTAGCAGTCCACTTTGTAGATAAAGGACATAATATCGCTCAAATCAAGTTTTTGGTGTTGGAAACTGTGGAAATAAAAGAACGAGTGGACAATAACAACTGACTCTTACAAAGAGAGAACTTTTGGATCCGTTTTCTAAACACAATGCATCCTATTAGATTGAACGACAGGATGGAATTTCTATGTTATTTATAGCGGGCACACGATAATTGTTTTTTGCCTGCATAATGATGACCTTATTTTTGTATACATGACAATTCTGTTATCAATAGGAATCATAATGAGTAACATAGCAATATGTACAATACATTCGTGAATGGCACCTTTCACACCCTCACATTCAGTTTGGCTGTTTCTCTGATTCAGTACTGTTTATTTATGTCCTTTCCCATTTTTAGTTCGATATACTTTACACTGCATTATAACAATTTCATTTTGTGAGATCACGTTTCTGGACACGTCGTTTTTAACCGCATTGCACTTCATTCTCACGTTTTGTTCTTTTTCACCACGTTAAGATGGCCGCCATTGTCATCGCGGTCATGTGACCTTATGACCATTTCCTGCTTCGTCTTTCTTTAACTTCTCCCCCGCGAACACTGAACGCTCTACACCCGTTTTCCCACTGCGTCCGGACCAGTACCTCTTGGACATCGTGTCCGCTGATTTATGTAAGTACAGCCTTTGTGCTAACGCACACATATTACTAACCGCCGTGGAACCTTGATAGACCTCTGATAGTCTATGCTTTTCTACAGATTTCACCTCACCACGTAAGTGGATCCACACGTTGCATGAGCTTCACTGGCTTTCACTGCGTTAAGGTGAGCACTAACCCATTATTATTATTTATTTGTATTCTTATATAGCGCTGGAAGTCAACCCTCGAAAGGGTATCTCCGCGCTTACGCTTTACCAAGGAGCCAGGACCTAGTTCTGAACAGAAGAATGAAGGGGGGAGAACCCTAACAGGCGACGAATAAAAAAGTTTTCAGGGACTGTATTGCAGATGGACTTAGTCTTGACATCATTGTCGTAAGTTACCTCATGTTCACTTCGAGCATTCATTTTGGTTGATCGTTGCTATCACCGCGTCTACACTCGTTTCACTTAAGGAATTTTTTCACACGGCACGGTTCCCATCATTGTCTGGCATGGAGTTACCATTCTTTATTAGTCACTTATTTACGATTATAGTTCTTGATGGCATCTTCATCAGCTTGCACTTTTTTAATGCCACCGCTTGGTACCGCACTTACATTTTTCGAAGTTACAGAGACCGTCACCATCACGAATTTCCTAGGCACTAACATGCATGTTTACTCATTGTAGATAGACACATTGTCATTATGTATATGGATTTAAATATTTGTGAATATGAGAAAAGTAGAGCTCATGACTAGCGCATATTGTTTGGTTTCATCCACAGATGAGTCCCCTGAAGAAGGCCACTTAGTTGCCCGAAATGCATCGGGAAGGTTTTATGTTGAATGAAAAAAGTATCTGCTTATCAGATTGGAGAAAGAAAAAAATAAAACAAGAAAAATACACTTTATTAAAGTTTATTCAAATTACATCCGTTTTTGGATTGGTACTATCATTGGATTTGAACATTGTGCACTAAGGGACATCCTCTAGTTAGGAGATGCTTATTTGGTGTAAGTAGTAATAAACCATGGTGCTTAGTCTCAGACTTTTTTTTACCTTGGTGTGGGTTGGGTCAAAAAAAGCTTTCTTTCTCTTGCTTGTGCTCTCGCTCTGTTGGATGCTACCTTTAGAGTCTGTATGGCATACTCTTATGGCTCTGTACAGGTGCTCAAATGGGATGCTCTCAATTAGGGGGGTTTGATAAAAGCGCTTGGCATGCAAAATGGTGTTCCTTGCCGTGGGTTTACGATATACTGTAGTTTCCAACTTCTCATTCCCCACCTACCCAATCGCGTCCAGAAACTCTATAATACTGCTGCTTGTTTTGCCTGTGAACTTAAAGTTAAGCCGGTTGTCATTTATTATATTTATGAATTGGTTGGCCTCCTCCTCTATGCCCCTCCAGAGCACAAAGAGGTCATCAATAAAGCTCAGCCATAATGTCTGACCAACATTCCATCCTCTGGCGACGGAGCACCTGCTCCTCCCATCAACCCATATGCAAATTAACATAACTGGGGGGGTGGGGGTTGAAGCAGGTGCCCATAGCCGTATCCCTTAGCTGCTGCTCCTGTTGTGGAAAGGGAAAACTTTTTTATTCAGGCACCAATCCATCATCTCTAACAGCATTTTTTTATGTGTTGTATATTTTATAGGTCTCATTCTCAAATATCTGGCAGCCCTCAGACCATCTGGTGTTTAATATGTATATAGAGTGGATACATCTAGAGTCATTAAAAGCATATCATTCTCCCATTTAACATATATAGGAAGGCTTAGCAACAATGGGATTCAGAAAATCATCTCTATACTTAGATACGTTTTCAAATATGCTGTTTATAGTCTGGTAGAGTTCACACATTTTTATGAATTTCGGGTATTAGATAAAATGCTGGAAGTTTGGGGTGTTCTTGTTATAAAAAAAATGTATTCATCCAATCTTAAAAGTTCTTGATCTTTCCAGAACTTCAATCTGTTACTGCGCGTCATTCACTGTTGAACATTCCTCTGTAGTGATGCATTTATAACATTTAAAATCCTTTATTTGGGAATATGCCTCTCTTAGATATATTCCTTATCCCACAATACAACGTTGCCTCCTTTATTCAAGGGTTTCGCAATAATGCTGTTGGTTCTCCTAATTTTGTTCAATGTTGCAAAAATTTGTTGCGTCATGTTTGTTGTAAAATTCCTTTTCTTACTGGACGCGAAATTGATTCCTCTGAGATCCCTTGTTACATTCTCTTTAAATACGTCAATGTTATTTCTAGAAATTTAGATTTGGGCCGGAAAGGTGTAGCACATTCAGATTGAGTGTTCACCTTAGTCAATTCCCTATCCAGTAGGGTTTGTAGCGATTCTTGTGGAGTATTTAAATGTCTTTCACTTTCAATTAAATTTTATTCTATATCTGATAATAAAAGACTAGTTGATCCAGAAGTATTTACTTCTCTAAGATTTAGGTTGGTTTCTTGTTGGTTCCTTTTCCAAGTGCATGTATTTTGGTCAATTTCAATTTACATGTGAATTTGGACAGATCTATTTGGGTCTGTGGATAATTAAATGAACTTTTATGGCAGTAGGATAGTCCCAGTTCAAGTACTTCTGAGTCTTCTTGGGTGAGAGAGATGTTTGTTAAATTGGCTATTGCATTCTTCTCCTCTACATTCAAATCTGTAGATATTTGCTGTTGGATCATGTTGCTCTCCTAGAGGATTCTCCTTGTTGTTCTTGTTGTTATTCTATATATGGTCATGTTATTTATATGTGGAGTTTTGTATAGAAAAACGTTGCTTACCTGTAAAAACTTACTTTCACAAGATTTTTGTCCTCAATATTCTCGACACAATATTTTGTCTACACAATAGAATTTTTTCGCTATTTTGACTAAACACCCTCTACCCCATCAGAATTACCACTTCACAGCATTTCCAGTTATCAAGGACAGTGGTTCTTAACATTGTGACTTCTATGCACCCCCACTTAATCATTACTGGAATCATGGAGACCCCCACAGATTCATTATCGGAATCCAATCCCCCTACTCCCCCCAAAACTTTACTAGGCAATATCAATAATGAACCACAAAACAGTACACAAACATACAGACACAAGCATTCATCAAACAACTACACAAGTAATTACATATTTTATTTAATTGACAAACAAATATTTTCTAAATTCAACTGAGGCCTGCTAGCATCCTTATTATATTCTGTTTGATGTACTTGTACTGACTGTTCCCACAAATTAATCTGGGGATGGCAACTTAATTTTTGACATCCAATTTCAAATTCCTTCACATTTACAGAACTTTTAAAAATGTTAAATTTTTAATTTTTCTTCTTTATTTGTATACACTTTATTAATCTGTTAACATTATTTAATTTTCTAAGCACCTGCGGACCCCCTAAGTAGGCGACGCAGACCCCCCCAGACGTCCCCGTACCACAGGTTAAAAACCACTGATCTTAGATATCTCATTCTTACACTTTGGCTACTAAAAACAGATAGAATATACTATATATTCAAACTCCCCTCATTCAGGCTGGAGACATCCAATTTCGTACGGCAGGAATTGCTCCTATTTTATCTGTCATCTGCCTAAAATTGCCTTCATTTCAATGTAAGTCAGCCTTGAAACAAAAGTCCCCTAATTTTGGTATTAGTGGAATTTCTGGTTACATTCCGTGAAAAAATTGGGGGATTAATGGAGAAACCGTATGCAGTATCTCTTATTACCCATTTATTTACTCATTTCTAAGAATAGCCTCAAGGCACAATTTAGAATTTCAAAGCCACGCTGGAGATTAACCAGTAGTCACAATATCTGTAACTGCAGAGCAGTGTGGAAATATTGGGCAATTTTATGGTGCACATGGAATTAGGACCATAGAGGATTCCCTTTCATACTTGCTAGTACTCCTAATTTAGGTGTATGAAACACAGTTTAATGTTTTAAGTAAAAAGAGGAGTAAGGCAGGGGTGCATTCTTGCCCCGGTTTTATTTACATTGTATATAAATAATTTGGGGGCAGTGCTGTCTAACTTTTGTCTAGACATTCCAGGAATAGGTCCTAAACCAATCTCAGCACTTTTATATGTGGATGACGCAGTTTTAATTGTCAGGACCTCAATTGTGTTGAAATCTTTAGTTAATACTTTTATTGATTTTATGGGAGCTCTTAATCTTGCGGTCAATTTTAATAAATCTCACATACTGTCAATTGGTTACCCAAAAAGGGGGAATAAATCCCTTCCTTGTAAAGGAGGAGTGCTAACCAATGTGCCCACTTATTCATATTTGGGTGTATTATTTGATGACAGGGGCACTTAGGTAGCACAGCGTGCTCTAAAGAAAAATACCTTTGGCAAGAGCAGCTGGAGCCTCACTGGATTTCGCTAGAAGACTAGGGAGCAAACCCATACAACCACTGCTGACAAAATACAATGAGAAATTTGTCGCTATGTCAGTGTATGGTTGTGTGGTTTAGGGTTACAAGGATTGTATTGAACTTCAAGGGGTAGAAAATAAACATTTACGAAAACTCCTAGCTGCTGCCTCCAATATTCTAGCTTTTATTTTACATGAGGAATTAAAGCAGGGCTACTGGACAGATAACATTGCTGTAGCACCCCTGATATGGTGGCTAAAAATTTGGTCCAGGGAAAAGCCAAATATAAACAGACTATCTTAGAGGACTGCATGAGTTTGGATAGAGCTGCAGAAATTCCATGGTGTAATTACATCTCACGGCAGCTTTCAGCTCTTGGGCAACCAATGCTATTTAATCAACCCAGAAAGCTGCACCACTAAACTGTGAAAAGCTTAAAACCTCAATTTTTAATGAGGAGACAGTTGGATAGTGAAGCAAATGAACTTATGAAACCTACATGTAAACATTTTATGATTTTAAGTCCTGGTATTTAAACTCAACCATTTTGCTCTTTTGTTAATAATCTGCATTATCGCTTTATTTTACCTAGATTTAGATTTAATTGTATCCACTGGCTTCTAACTGTACCCAAAGGGTTTTTCAAAGTTAGGTTCCTTGCAACCATGTGCATGTGATAACTTTTCTGAACAAGACCTATTGCACTTTATGCTCTTTTGTGGTTTTTATACCGAGCTGCGAGTTAAATACATCCTACCACTTTTAAGAGATTGCCAATTTCCACAAGTTAGGCCAGTACAGATCTACCTAGGAATGCTTTCTTCCCCATTTGTTTGTTACGGGGTCGCATGTTTCTTATCAGGGGCAATTCATTAAAAGAAATATTATGGTGGGTTAACAATTATGACCCGGGTCTTTACAATATATGTTTTATTCTGAATGGAAATTTGCCTAGTTTATGTAACAGTAAGTTTCAATTCTATTAAGGACACGGAGGCGAGGATTATGCTTTTCTTTCTCCGCAATTTATTACAATAGGAAAAACACAGCAGCCTCAGAAAAGCTCAAAACGAAAAATGCTTATATCAGAACAGTAAAGCATTATCCATAAACACACAATCCAAGAAAAAAACAAAAAAGTCTCTGGGACTACAACTCCCATCCTTGTCACATAGAACAGTCTGTACGGAGTCCTTCCTTCATGTCCACCATCCATAGATAGGAAGTCCCCTCTCCATGTTCCTCCTCTTTCTTCGCGCGAATTACGCACTCAGTTCATTGGTCCGACTTTGATCCGTCATTTCCTAACAGAAAAAAGGAACAGGGTAAGCGTTGTAACGGAAGACACAAAGGCTTACAGCTGAATTAAACAACCATTTGACCAAACTCAACATGAGGAGTAAACCATGGAAAACCTAGTTACTTACTGCCATACGGGCGGGATGTCGCTCGAAGACATCCTGGGTGGGATAATCCTCGCTTCTGTGTCCTTAATAGAATTGAAACTTACCGTTACATAAGCTAGGCAAATTTCGATTCTATGGCAGGACCAGAGTCTCAGATTATGCTATTTCAAAGCTTACTTACCACCAAATTTGCAATATCCACCACAGGCTTAAAGTAAAACTTCTTAAAGGTGGAATCGGAGGACCAGTCCGCGGCCCGCATTAAATCTTCTAAACAAGCTCCTACACAAAAAGCCTTAGAGGCCATGGCCCCCCTGGCAGAGTGAGCTCCGAAACGTTTGGTATCAATGCCTGCTTCTTGCATGACCCAGCGCACCCACCTGGCTATGGTGGGGGAAGAGACTGCATGGTGTGGTTTTCGCAAGGCAATTAACAATTGTCTCTCGCCCGGCGGGTGAATATCCGAAGTCACATCCTCATAAGCCTTTAGACACTGAACAACACATAGCTTCAGAACGTCCACAAAAGCCGGATACGAAATGGTTCTAGAAGCCGACTTTGTGCGACGACCAATCGTGAAAGTGACACCATCCGGTAAAAAAACACGCGTGCCGAGACATCCGAAGCATGCACATCCGACACTCTCCGGCAGGACACTAAGCATAAAAGCATCGCCAGTTTTGCCGAGAGTTCCTTGAAAGACAGGTACCTATTAGGTTGCCAAGATAGAAAAAGGTTCAGCACCACATTGACATCCCAAAGGACAGAGTACCGAGGCTCCGGAGGCAATGACAATCAGATGCCCCGCAAAAGCCGGCACACAAAAGGATGTATTCCAACAGGAGACCCATCCACCAGATTGTGTGCCGCTGAGGTAGCCGAACGCACAGCATTAATTGTGCAATACGCAAAACCATCCATGGCCAGTTCCGCCAAATAATTCAACACGGGAACGACTCCCGCAACCTAGGCATCCAAGTTCCGTCGAAGACACCAACGAACCCACTTAGACCATGCGGATTTGTAGCGCTTCGACGTACTGACGGCCCAGGCCTTGGACAACAGTCCTTCAGCCGATCTCAAAAGACCCGGCAGCAACCAACGTCTCCTGAAAGCCTCCATGCCATGAGGCGGAGAGAGCCCTGAACGATGAGATGATGCGGCTCCCGAATCGGATTGAGAAGCAGGTGAGGAAACTGGGGGAGTAGAATTGGAGAGTCCCAGGAAAGTTCCAGAAGAACTGGAAACCAGACTTGGTACCTCCATAGCGGCGTCACTAGCACTAATTCCACCACCTGCCGGCAAACCTGAGCCGCCGTCCGCATCACCATCGAAAAGGGGGGAAACGCAAAGGGCCTCTCCTTGCTCCAGTCCTGGTGGAACGCGTCCATGGCTTCCGCCAGTGGATCCGGCGTCCAACTGAAGAACCGCGGAAGTTGATGGTCCAAACGGGACGCGAACAGGTCCACTGAGAAAGGACCCCACAGCTCACTGAGCCAGCGAAAAATCTGAACATCCAACATCCACAGACTGGAGTCCCGAAGGTATCTGGAGTGCCAGTCTGCCACCTGGTTGGCTTGGCCCGGCAGGTACTCGGCTGTTGCCGATACATGGTGGTCTAGACAGTAATCCCAGAACTGTTTCGCCAAATTTGCCAATGCTTGGGACCTCGAGCCTCCTAGGTGGTTCACGCATCGTACTGCTGACACATTGTCCATCTTTAGCAGGACACACGAGTCCCCTGTCCAGCAGCGTACTGCGAAGGAACCCGCCAGAAGCTCTAGACAGTTGATATGCAACTTCTGTTCTTCCAATGACAAGGTGCCGCCTGTGGAAAAATCTCCACAGCACGCCCCCCAACCGACCCTGCTGGCATCGGACTCGATAACGAGGTCCGGGGTGGACTCGAAAATCGCTCGGCCATTCCAGGCCTACATGTGAGACAGCCACCATGACATCTCGTCCTTGACCTCTTCCGAGAGCGGAACCATCTGGTCGTATGACATGCCTCTGCGCAGATGGAAAGCCTTGAGCCTCTGAAGGGCCCTGTAGTGAAGAGGGCCCGGGAAGATGGCCTGAATCGAAGACGATAGAAGGCCTGCTACTCTGGCTACTTGTCGTAAAGACGTGTGTGATTTCGCAATTGTTTGCCGGAAGACATGTTTGATTTTGGACAACTTCCGCGACGGAAGGCTGAGGGAAGCGTCGACAGAGTCTATGACGAACCCCAAAAATTCTACCCTCTGAGAGGGTATAAGAACCGACTTGCTTCCATTGATGACAAACCCGAGCTCCTGCAGGAGGTCCACCGTCCGGCACAGCTGGGAAAGCAAGTTGGGAGGACATTGCGCCATCAGCAAAATCTCGTCCAAATAGACAATCAGGCGTATCCCCTGCGCCTGCAGGAATTCCACCACAGGGTGTAACACTTTCGTGAAACAGCATGGAGCCGAGGAAAGACCAAACGGCAGGGCGGTGAACTCGAACACCTGTTACCGCCAGAGGAACTGGAGGAAGCGACGGTGTGGAGGATAGATTGGAACCACAAGATAAGCATCCTTGAGATCCAACCGCACCAACCAGTCCCCCGGGAGGAGGATATCCTGAAGCAGATGAATCCCCTCCATCTTGAAATGACGGTAAATCAACCACTCCTTGAACTCCTTGAGGTTGATTATCGGACGACGGCCACCTCCTGGCTTGTCCACCAAGAGAAGATTGCTGATGAACCCTGAGGGGTGCCGAGATGACTGACGAACAGCCCCTTTGCGGAGAAGCTCCGCGGCCTCTTCGTCTATCAACTGGGCATCGGACACCGAGAAGGTTATAGGTCGTGGGGAACCCACCTGAAAAGGCTGATAGTAGAATTCGATATGAAACCCGCAGATGGTTTGTAACACCCATGCATCCGCTGTAAGGTCCTCCCACGCCCTCCGAAAGGCCGCTAGCCGACCGCCAATCTGAACCCGTTCTGCTGGGATAACACTCACCGTTTGCGTTGTTGGCGCCGGAGTTCTTCCTGAAACCTCGTACTCCGAAGCGCTGCCCTCTTGTAGGGTAGAAGGAGTTGAAATTGGCTGAGGTGTTGTACTGCCCTCGCCCGGAGCCTTGCCCTCTGTTGCTGGCATTCTGCCCGCCACGGCCGGTCGCGCGGCCCCTACCGCGACCGGTCCCTTGGGAGAAACACTGCTGGAACACGCGTTTGATACTGGTCTGGGCCTTATCAAGGGAGGTGAATGTTGATACGAACTTCCCAAACTCCTTAATAAACGGCTCTCCGAAGAGACCGCCCTGGGCAACCGCCCCTGCCTCCGAAGAAGCCAAGTCTCCTAACTTCGGGTCTAGTTTGATCAGAAAAGACCTCCGACGTTCGGTTGAAAGGGCGTAGTTGGCGTTACCTAAGAATATATTCACCCTCTGCTGCCAAATTGACAGGACGTCGGGAGAAATGGCGGTCCCAGTCACTTTAGCCTCCTCCGCCATATCGAGGATTTTAGTAATGGGACCTACCGCGTCGAGCAGCTTGTCCTGGCACGATCGCCAGGATTGGTCAATGCCCTTACGCATATCTTTCATAAATTTCGCTAGAAATGTCGCCATCTTGGTATCCAAATCTGGTGTCATGGCGACTTTGCCTTCCAATGTGGGCCTAGGACATTCCCCACGGAGACATCCCCTAGCCTCTTTCTCCAGAGGCTTGCGCAACCGACTAGCCACAAACTTTGCCACCTTGTCGCCCGGGGCCCAGGCTGCGGACGGCGGGTGCATTATTTCATCCGGGTCCAGCATACCCGAGCTGTCCCGTGGCAAATCGGTGGACGAGCTCGAAGGCCACCAGAACGCACAGACTCCTCTTCCCCATCCGAATCCGGGGAATCTCCCGGAGACGAAGGGGCCGTTTCAGTAGCCACCACGGAGGCAGGGGCCGCAGGTTGGTCAGGCGGGGACATGGTTGCCTTAGCCAAAAAAGCGTCACGCAGGGGTTCAAAGGCTCCCTTGTCCACCCCCTGGGCACCCTCCGGTAACCCCTCTCTGCAGGGCTTCTTGGGGGTACCCTCACCCGATGGCCCTGGGATGGCATAAGGGATTCCTCCCTGCGCCTGGGCTAGCTTGGCACATTCTTCCACAATGCGCGCGGAGAGACGCTCCTCCATAGGAGCCACTACCTCTGTCACGAAACGGTAGATGGAGCTATCTACTGCTTGGTAGAACTCCTCATCCTGTAGATAGGAGTGCATATCATCTTCATAGTACTCGCCCTCCATGCTGCCCAAGGCCAACACAAGGGTCCTACACACTACCCAACTAGCGTGGGTGTCACTGTAAATTAGGGCAGGCCAGAGGACCGCAATAACGTTTTTTATGCCAGAAACTGACAAGGATAGGGTGCACTCACTCCCACAGCGCACAGATCCACCCCAGAGGGACCAGGTCAGCCACCTCACAGCACGCTACCACACCAGTATCATACACGAGTGCAGAACTTGCCACAAGGCGTCAAATGCGGCAGAAACCGCAATACAGACCCCCACTGGGGCGTTCACAAGGGGCAAATGAGTAACAGACCCGCAGAAACGGGCGTTAGGTGAGGCAGCTCGAGGGCTCGGCTCCGCGGCAGTTGGTCTCCTCAGCGCGGCTCCCTGAGAGGAGAAACCCGCGCCGGAGACCAACGAGACGCAGCAACGCCCTCTAGCGGGTGACAGCGCACCGCAACCTGCAGAGAAATGAGAGTCACGAAGGAAGCGAAGCAGCGCTTCCGCGACTGATATGGGGCTCTGTGAAAGCAAAATTACATCAGAGACCCATAGCCCCCAACACAGTACAAATAAACCAACATTCCCCCCAAACAGCACCAAACACTGAGAGGAAGGAAAAACACTTATCTGGCTGCGAGAGCAGCAAAGAAAGAGGAGGAACATGGAGAGGGGACTTCCTATCTATGGATGGTGGAAATGAAGGAAGGACTCCGTACAGACTGTTCTATGTGACAAGGATGGCAGTTGTAGTTCCAGAGACTTTTTTTTTTTCTTGGATTGTGTGTTTCTGGATAATGCTTTACTGTTCTGATATAAGCATTTTTCGTTTTGAGCTTTTCTGAGGCTGCTGTGTTTTTCCTATTGTAATAAATTGCAGAGAAAGAAAAGCATAATCTGAGCCTCCGGTCCTGTCATAGAATTCATTTTAACCAAGTGTATTTTAACCTGTAATGCAATGTGTTTTTATGTAAAATGTACTTTTATGGTCAGAACATGGCCGAATAAAGTTTTATTTGACTTGACTTGACTTGAAGAAAAATATATTTAAGCTTTTTTTCTCCTAAAACATCCTCCACCGAAGTGCTGTTTAATGAGGGGAAATTACATTCTCGCAAATGGTTTTTCTAAATATCACTCTTTTCTGTTCCCTCTGGTTGGCAACTGTGCCCTTCCTTTTCCACTTACTCTATAGAACAAGATACTTTACCCTAATAGATGACCTATGGCTGTCTGATAAGTAATTCACCCTGACCTCGTTATTTTCGTATTTTCCTACCACCCTGCTTTCATTATTTATAATAATAAATGGCAAGAGAAATCCAGGACTGAGTGAGTTCCTCAATCTCCCTCCTGCCCCACTCACCACTACTGAGAGAGCTGTTTTCACATTAGAAAGGTTTCCATGCAATAGTCGTTTACCAGCCAATAGCAGGTTAATAAGGGAAGGGGCAAGGACAGTTTGGACAAACTTACTTAAAAGGATCACAGAGTTGCACGCCTTTCATAAATGCTGCTGAGTTGGTCCTCTGAAGCACAGCAGCAGTGCAATGGCTGCCAGGTAGAGAGACACATCAGTCATAAAGTGATAGAGAATATTTCCACCTCTATTCAAAAGATGAAATTAAAATTACCACTACCGACAGCTTGTCAGCATTGGCTCATTGAAAATACTTCCTAGTGCTAATGTTCAGATATGCTCATGAAGGGCTATGCAAATGGGAGCGAGGCCTGCAGTAAGACTTTACTACCCAAAAATCCTCAGTGTTATTTAAGTCATTTAACCACAGTTGTTTTGATTCCTAGATGTCAAACTCTGTTGAAGTCAGTGGAGCTTTTGAGATTGCCAAGTTGTGACTGTGTTCCAAAATGTGAGACTTATCAGTTAGTATTCTTGGCTTGACACCTCTAGCAAAATCAGCTTGATGTTAACTTGGCCATTTTTGGTTAAGCCAGAATTTATACCAAAGAATAATGAAATTGTTAGAACCCACATGTGAAAGGCGAACCACAATTGATTTGTGATGAGCACACGCAGCTAGGTGTTAATCAGTATTAAAATGGTGGATATTTCTTTTTACTCTGTCTCTTAAGTGTGAACTGTAACAGACACGTTGGGTGATCATGTCCTTTCGTGCATTATTGTGTTGTAGATCAGTGGCTCTTAACCTGTGGTCCGAGGACAGCTGGTGGGCTGCATTGTATACTTTGAGGGTCCGCAACTGTTTTACAAAGTTTAACTAATATTGAAATTAATTAATTGAAATAATGAAGTAAATACAAATAAAGAAGCAAAATTTAAAATTTGGAAACTTTGTCTATATCTGATTTGAATTTTTAAAAAAGTAAATATTTGAGGATTTGTTTGTTCTATATTTATTTGTGTATTTTTGTGTATTGTTTTCAGGTTAAAATCATGGAAATTGCTTAATCTAGGGGACCCAGGTTCCAATAATGGCTAAATGAGAGTCCCTGTATTCTAGTAATGATTCACTGGTGGTCCCCAGAAGTCAAATGTTTAAGAAACGCTGTTGCAGATCATTGTGGGGAGGCTGTGGCACTTGGAAGCACATTTACACATAGTACTCACATATTCAGCTGTGTTACACCATTCTACTCATGAGCAGGGGAGGAGTTAGATATATTACATGGTTGCTCATATATTCTCAGGTGCACAAGAAGACCTGCCCTCTGCACCTTCTTTGGCGTTTTAAAGGGGCCAAATATTTTTAATATCCCTGCCCTATATTCAGCTAAAAACAATTAGGAATTTTAACTCTAATTAGATAATTCCAACCAGACTTCTGGATGGTACTTGGGAACTACATCTGAACAGATGAGCTGTTTATGAGATAAAGCTCTTTAGACCTCAAACTATGCTTCCATCTCTTCCCCCTTACCTTGTGGAATTCAAAACCCTTGGAGTCCTTTAAAAGCAATAAGAGGCTGAAATATCAAAGGACAGTTTATTACACTCATGTGAGGTGAGGCTGCGTCGCCCAAAAGCCATGGCAAATGAATGAGGCAGTCTGAGGAAGTCAGAAGGCTGACGCCTTATATACATTTTCAGACTTACACAGTAAGCATACATAAAAGGGGGCAGTCTTGTATTCCTGTGAGCACACAAGGAATACCTAATAAGGACATGTGGAACCAAGTGGGAGGAGCTAACAGTTTCAGAACGTAGTGAACATATTCCTATGTAAAACTTAATCAGTAACAGATGCAGACTCTACCAGGCATTTCTAAGCATGCGTGGAAGTGGAGGAGGCTAAATATATCCTGTTACTAGGCAGACTTCAGGCGCAGCTAAAAGGAAGGTAAGACAATACAGATAGTGAGCACATGGCAGCACATGGTAGCCAAGATGGCCTCCAGAAACTAAAATGGCTTCTCAAAAGCGGATAAGATAACTTCTAAATGCAAAATGGCTTCTGCTAACGCTAACCCATTTATGCTAATTTACAACAGATGGCCCTTTTAGCGTTTGCTGAAGACATTCGTATTATTCAGTAGGAACATGGAAAACAGGTGCTCATTAATTTGAACATAATCTCGTCAATTTTCTAATTCATTGCTAGATAACCATTTCCATCCTAAACATTTCAGCAAGGGTATGACCAGGAACACTAAAGAACGGGACATTAGGTCATAAGCATACATACAAACAGTAGGAGGAAATAATGACCACTATTACAGAGAAAATTAACATTTTCACAACCCTAAGCAATAGCAAATCCTAAAATCTTTCAGAAAACACTATATACTCATGTAAAATGGTGGCAATGCAATCCTTCAATGCTCTCAAATGGGATAAGAACACTTTTCCACAGAGAATGAACTTCTATTCTACCTGTGCTAAAAAGAATACTACTCTAAAATACTGCAGGCAAAACAATAAAAAATTAATTCCACAACACCCAGTGTCTTTACTTTTCAGGAATTACTTCTATAACCACGACTTATGCCCAGAGTCCAATTCCAAGTCTCTCTGGCAGACTTTTATTGCTCATCGAATCTCTTCATCCATCGCTGCAAGGGCCTCATCATTTCAGGCCTTCCATAGAAATGTATCTCAGCATCCGTTGGAGTGCCCCTTTTGGCAAACACTCATAGTTCAGTCAAAAGTCTCAAGTTCACAAGGGCAGTGCACCAGTGTCTCTCATCTGCGGCAGACACTACGGCAGACACTACAAATGACGTACTCTTCGTGATCAAGGGCACAAAGCATCTCGTGCAGATCCAAGCACTGTCAAGAAAACTCCTTTAGCAAATCAGCAGCACTTTCAAACTCCAACACTCCTTGTTCGGTGTCAGAGGACGCTCAAGCTGCTCGTTCATGGGCACCATAAGATAGTGCCTCTCGCCAATCTCGGATTCTCCATTTAATTTCTTTTTCGTTGGAGCAAAGGTGAAAAAGGGAACGGTGTGGCCAACTTAGACCAAGGCTCAGACCAATACGCAGACCAAAGGACTCAAGGGGTTCAGGCCAAAACTTAGGCCAAGGGCTCAAGGGGCTGTACACTGTCAGAGGTTGCCAGTACATAACAGGTACCTTTTTGCTTTTGTTTTCAATTCAAATTCTGTTGCAAGACCAAAGAGACTCCTTTTCTTCTGTCGTGGAACGCTGGGCAGTAGAGTGAACAAAGAACTAGGGTATACCATTGATGGCGTGCAGATACCTTACTGGGTGCTGGGACTATAAACCAAAACTTCCTGCTTTTATCTATGGCTGTCAAGGATAGGAATTTGAATTCATCTTTGTCATTCGTTCTGCAGGTGTCACTCTCCCTTTGACTCTGGAGAATCCTGCAGAACCTATCAATGTAGAAGATATGACACAATGGTTAGTTTCCTTCAATTGTTGTACAAAAACAATTCAATATTTAACAAGGGGATTGCAATCAGTTACCCTACAATCTTCAAGAGAGGGGTCATACACCATGAGACTATCATAATCTAAAATACACTATCATTCTCATAGAAGGCAAAACAATGACTCTAGCCTCTTCAATTGTGCTTCCATATGAGAGCATGTCTTCTATCATCTAAGGGTAGACAATTACATAAACATTTTATCTGAGTGGAAGTCCTTACATATAGGGGCATCATCTAATGGGTAAACATTTTCCTAAATGAGAAAATGTAAGTGTTCCTAAATCCCTCACCTAAAACATTTCAAAAACGAAATCACATAAGAGATGATCAGGGGCATTCAGACAATGGCTAATTTATCAAAAATGTGAAAACAGAGAAAAAACAAGAGTACAAACTCCTAATGTTTCCATTATTAGAACACATGTGGTCCATCAAACATTAAAACAGCAGCTAAAAGAACTGAGAACCTAATTAGAATGGGCATTACATTTTCCCCACATTCAAGAATGAACATACAGTGTCTCCTATTGAGATGAGAAAGCTTTCCTTATTATATTATTAAATCAGTTAACCAGTCTATCACTAAGCTGACAGTCAGACTGGAAAGCATCAAAAATATAGGCCTAAAGAAAAAGTCTAAAGAGAAAGAAACAGTCTGGTCAGGTCATACTGAGGGGAATTATGCATAATGTTGTTGTTCCTATTACATCTCTGCAGTCTGGACACAATGCAACATCTAGGGAGAAGCGCCTCCTTCAAGGGAAAAAATGAAAAATGTAGAAAAAATGAAAAAGTTAGGTCACCTTTTAACAAGAGCCACAAATCTATAATTGCATCCTTAGGTCCAATCAAGGATATGTATATAAATCTAGGCCTGCCTGTTCCTTAAGGGAGAAAGGGCAGTATCTGTATTGTGGCTTCCTGTATATCTCTTTTATTTTACTTCAATACTATTATGGTCAAATTTTAACATCCACTGGTGAGGCGAATGTATTCTCATGATCACAGTATGCAAATATCATATCTGTGAAATTTAGTATAAACGCAGATATTAACCACGTGGTGTAGAGCGACACATACCGTCATACATGTCTCTTCACAACACAGGCAAATTTGTAATAATATCAAAAAGCAGCTAATAAAACAAAACAACATCATGATCAAGCCATCAAATATACATGCAGTATAATAAGCGCAAAAAGCATAAACAAAGCACAATGGTACTTGTAATCAAGCAGAAACGCGTGCATGCATGCAACCCAAAACCCAGAATCCAGGCCAGCTTAATTTGTCAAAATCAAAAATTACATCAAAATTACGCTTTCATTTTACTCACACCCCGCTTTTTGCCAGGTTATCACCAGTTGCTGGTTATCAAAACTGGCAAATACAACTTACAGTTTCGCTTGTGACCCATAGGATGAGCAAGAACCATTCATAAGGGAAAAATTGTAAAATCATGAAAAAACACACATTTCATTTCAAAGAAATCATAATAAAAACCCATCTCTTTTCAACATACTACTAACACAACGCATAACAGAGTAAATCTCAACTGTTAACCAATCATCCTGATTGTAAAACATGCTAACCCACTTTCATATTGACTGTAAAACTGTTTCACAGACACACTGCATCCCTTGCACCAGCCTTTCCATGTGGCCCCTTCAGACCCCCTGCCCTCAAGGCCCTGAGAGCCTGCGGCCCCTCATGGCCCTGGGAGCCTGCGCCCCTTCACAGCCCTGGGAGCCTGCGAGCCCCTCATGGTCCCCCCTCTCCCCAAAGCCCCGGAGGGCCTGCTGTTTTCCTTTCTTTTAGGGCTGGTCAAGAATGCACTTCTCAAAAACAAAAACCCTCATGTAACCCATCTAATGTGCAAGCTTGAAATTCTGCTAATCAGAGAAGCTTTTCACCAAGCAGTCGTTGCTCCATCTGTTCACTTACTTACTCCTAAACCCCCTTCTCACTGACCTTAAGGTCAAATTCTGCCAGGCGTACCGTGCGGTCCTCTCATGCCCTAGATCCTATTTCATCCCTTAAACCGACAAAGCCAGTAACCATTCCCCACTCATTCTAAGCTGCAAGATCAACCCTGTTGAAAAACACATGTTATATAAATGACTTCTTTCAGGGATAAAATGCATTTAGTAAAACATTGACTGTGAACAATTTGCAGAACATGACAACAGAGCATACCAGCATTATATTAAATGTTTGCTACCACTCTATACAGGGGTAACCAGTTATCAACTCTAAAAAGATAAAAGACAGAATAGGCCTTGCCGAAATTTAAATTTTTAATCCTGATATTAAACATAACCCTCTGCACCAGGCACAATAGGTCACTGAGCTATGAAGAACAACCTCAAATAATAACAACCCACACGTTTTGTAATAGATACAAACATGCATTCTCTGAAAGCCAGAAACACTGCAAGGCTATGGTAATTGGCAAAAATGCTTTTAAAAGGTCTATTTTAACTGATTTTCGACTTTTGACTTTGGGGCACTTAAAAATGAAAATCCTACACTTGCATGACATATTAATCAACCCCAGAATGTGCTTTACAAATTACAAAGAGTAAACATGAAGGAGCTAGGGAATAATTTAAATAATGGGCACTTTTAACTGGCGATTGATTTTAAAAAATCGTTTTGTACCTGGGATTGATTTATTAATCCACATCGACTCATTTTACCATATTCCCTAACACTCTCCCCCGCACTGCCTGGGCTCGATATTGCAGCCTGCCCGCCCCGGTCCGACTCGGCAATTATTGCCGTAGAGCGGAGGGCGGACAGGTAAGAGCAAGGCACACGAAGATTCCACTTCCGCCAGAGCGGAGGTCAGCGCTCTAGTTGCCAACGTCCTCAGGTCTATTTAGCCACGCTTCCCTATTAAGCGCGCAGCGGTTGCGCGCAGGGTGGCGCCTTCGAGCGTGCCTAAGAAGCGCCGAAGAAAAGCCCGTCTGCGCCCGTCCGCGACAGGCCGGGGCATAGGGGCTAGGTCCCTGGGGCATGGCCCACGCAACGGTTGGTACGCACCTCATTTCGTATTCTGCTAGGTCCCTGCGCCAGTATCAACCCATCCGTACCTGTGCCACACGTGTACCTGGTGAGCAACTTGAAGGCTGCTTTTCTTGCCGACAATGTCGCTATCAATCAATGGTGCTAACTGGCAGCTCTCACGTTAATGCTCCCATATCCACTTTCCCCATAGAACTGAAGTGTTTCCTTCTTAATGTTCGGTCCTTTCCTAAACACCAACTCCAGATTTGGGATTTGATTCACTCTAAGCAACCTGATATATGTTTCTTCACGGAAACATGGATGAAACCCCATACTACTACTGCAATAACATTAGGGGTTCCAGTGGGTTATAAAATTATACATGTGGATAGGCCTATTAAAACTAGCGGAGGATTAGCCATTATTTTTAAAGACACTGTTAAGATAGTAATGATAGAACACAGTTTTACCCCTCTTCTGGAAATCATGATATTCAAAATTAATTTGGCTAGTAATGTCTCATGGAAGGGCGCACTAGTATATCGACCACCGGGACAGAATTCAGACCTTGCTCTATCTCTTTTAGAATTACTGGCCCCACATATAAGAGCTAAGGAGGACTTTCTTCTCCTTGGAGATTTTAATATACATGTGGACAATTCTGAAGATCACGAATCCATACAGTTAACAGCAGACCTGTCCAACCTCGGATTAGAGATAAAAAATAGGGGAGCTACACATACAGCTGGTCATACTCTTGACTGTATCTTTTCCAACTGCACCAAAATAAGGTGCCTCCCCGCTACAGAAATCCTCTGGACCGATCACTTTTTGATTGAGTTCTATCTGGCAAGACCTAGTAAACAACAATCTAGAACACCACCTCCCCCTATTTTCCGACGCCAATGGTATAAAATATCAGCTGAAAATCTGCGCCAACACTGGCAACAACCCCAATTTTCCGAAGGTGATTCGGCTGAAGAAGCACTAGAAAAATATAATGAATCTCTTAAGTCTGCTATTGACTCTCTTGCCCCGCTAAAACTTCATAGACAGTTTCCCCCCACCAAACAAGAAAAGTGGTATACTCTTGACCTCAGGAAGGAAAAACAGAAATGCAGGAGGTTAGAAAAAATTTGGAGAAAATCGAAAAATGAGCAGGAAAGGAAAATGTTTTTAGA
This sequence comes from Lissotriton vulgaris, assembly GCF_964263255.1. Classification (NCBI taxonomy): domain Eukaryota; kingdom Metazoa; phylum Chordata; class Amphibia; order Caudata; family Salamandridae; genus Lissotriton; species Lissotriton vulgaris. The sequence goes on from NW_028243362.1 coordinate 30,603, forward strand.
GGCCCAGGCAAAGTATTATAAAAATATAAAGCTTGCAAGAAAAAATAATTTATCCCTACAACTGGAAGAGGCGGGTAATTGCCCAAGGGAATTATTTAAAATCTTGCTAAGCTTTGTAAAGCCATCAGCTAGTGAGAGCCCTGATGATGCCTCACAGACGTTGTGTGAAGAGATCTCCAAGTTCTTTGAGGACAAAATAAACCTGATTTATAATAAAATCTTGGCCTCGCAAGGCATAGTAACAGGGTCCTCCCACCCATGCACATCTCCGGCACTGACTAAAAATACCTTTCTTGCTATCCCACCAGTTAGTGACTTAGACCTTCCTCTTCTCATTAACCATATGAAAACTGGCTCCCCAAGTGATCACCTTCCTGCTAAAATGGTGGCCCCTCTTATTTCCATCTTGGGGCCTTCCATTCAGTCAGTTATGAACACCTCGCTGACAAAAGGACAAGTTCCGAGAGAATGGAAGATAGCGGTGGTAAACCCTATCAGGAAGAAGGCGGCCTCCCCTTGGACAGATTTGTCCAACCTTCGGCCTATTTCCCTCCTACCCTACATCGGAAAGATGACGGAGAAGCACGTAAACACCCACCTATCGAACCATCTTGAAGCAGTAGACGGCCTGGACCCTTCTCAATCTGGGTTCAGGCCAAATCACAGCACCGAATCAGCCCTACTGGAAGTTACTAATAACATCAGGTTGACACTAGATAGTGGGGGCTCCATGATTCTGGTGCTGCTGGATTTGTCTGCTGCTTTCGATACGGTGTCCCATGAAGTGCTTCTCGGTCGTCTGAGGGGTGTAGGGTTGGGAGGGACGGCCCTGTCCTGGGTGGAAAGCTTTCTTTCCTGTCGCTCCCAAGAAGTCAGGCTGGGCTCCCACAAGTCCATCTCCAGGGAGCTCACCAGGGGTGTGCCACAGGGCTCATGTCTTAGCCCCACATTATTCAATGTGTATGTGGCCCCCCTGGCCGACTTAGTAAGGCCATATGGGTTTACCCCGATATCCTACGCTGATGACACCCAGCTGATGTTCCCCTTCAAAACCTTCTCACCTGCCCTGCAAAAATCCTTCGCGGAAGGCATGAGGGCTGTGTCATGCTGGATGGCTGAGAATTGCCTGCAATGTAATGTGGGCAAAACAGAGGTGCTACTGTTTGGGGAGGCAGCAACACTCTGGTCTGGGGATTGGTGGCCCACAGAATTAGGACCTGTTCCGGTCCCAAAGCAGACTGTCAAAAACTTGGGGGTGTTATTCGATCGAGCCTTGACTTTTAAACATCATGTCGACCAAGTTGCTGGCACCTGCTTCAGAGCCATTGGACTTCTGAAAAGGGTGTTTCCTTATATACCCGATGGTCACAGGAAAACCCTTGTCCAGGCACTGGTGATCAGTAGATTGGACTACTGTAATGGCCTTCTTTTGTCAACCAATGAAGGCCAATTAAAAAAACTACAAGTAGTCCAAAATACGGCGGCGAGGCTTGTTCTCAACCTTCCATCCAGAACTCCCTCCCGCCCTTTACTAGCTAAACTTCACTGGCTGCCAGTGCGGCAACGCACAAAATTCAAAATTCTGTGCACCATTCATAGGTCTCTGATAGGAAAGGGTCCTAAATATCTGACAAAAGCTTTCCTTCCCTACGTGCCAGGCCGATCACTTCGATCGAGTAATCGGTACCTATTACAGGTCCCCAAAATAAAAAAATCCCGCCAGGGAGGCCGCGCTCTGGCATACGTAGGACCCACCCTTTGGAATGCCCTCCCCCTCTCTCTCAAACTCATCACCAACCACTTATCTTTTCGTAAAAACCTCAAAACCCACCTTTTCACCACCATTTAATCAGTTTGTGTTTTACCTTTCTGTTTATGACTAGCCCGGGGTTAAGCACTCTTGTTTCCATCTTAAGCGCAGAGATATCCCTTCGGGGATCTATTCAGGCGCTATAGAAGCACATAAATAAATAAATAAATAAATAAATAATGACTTAGAAAAATGAGCTTTCAGCCTGCGCCAAGTAAACCCTTAACATGCGAATGTCCTATTTAAGCAGTCACACAGTACTTTAAGCAAATTTTAATTTTAGGAGGTCATAGTATGAGTATTAAGCTTTATGAATATCCAAAAACGATTTTGAAAAACACATATTTTTTTTTCAAATAATTTTTCCATGTTCAATAATTTATTTATTTTTTATTTTTTTTCCAAACCCAATCTGAGTTGCTAAAACCGCATTTAAAAACCAAACTGCATCTTTTGCCTAACAGTGTAGATGCAGTCATGTATGAGCCTATGCACAAAAAAACCCTAACTCAGAACAAGACATATTTTCGCGCCAACATTTTAAAGAGGACATTTGAGCAACAAACCCAGAAATATACCCCTATTTCTTTTTACTTGTTTTAAGAATAGAACAAAACCACAATTGCAATGTCTTCCTGTGATATAAAATAATGCAACTTACTTTTGTAACCCTTTAAAACACCTATTCAGAGTTGCTAAATTCTGCCCGTGTGAAACTACCAACTAATCTCTGACTGAATCAACATTCCAATGCTTTATGGCCTATAAAAAAACACCATCTGCCGTTCTCAAGGCAGGAAGGCAGGAAAAGGCCTGCAAAAGCTGAAACCCAAAACTTTTCAGTCTTGCTGGAAACAGAAAAAAAACATGTGCCACGAAATGCGTTTAAACGTAGCAAAAATTCACTGCTAGCTGAACTTTAACATTTTACATGTATGAAAATGCATGTAAGCAAAGGAGGGCTTCAAATTCGTTTTTCCCTACAGAACACACAATTTATTTTTGAGGCCTTTTCATGTTCCTAGTGAATGTAAATTTTAACTTTATCTAATTTAAGCATTTCAACAGTTTGCACATATGTGCCTTTGTTTAGTCTATAATTTAAAAAGCAACATATAGCGATTTTTGCAGGTAACATGGCAAATTACTGCATTCTTATTTAATTTTCACCTAATATCAATTAATGCAACATTTTCCTTAACAGACTGAGAACATCAAGAAATCCACATTCACGCATTGAGCTCATTTCACACAGAAACAGAAATATTTCAAACATACAGGACACACAATACGGCGCTTAAGGCATGTGTTTCATAAATTCGCGCCAACGCTATTCACAAGCAGAAATTACACTAACAAGAACAGAAACCCCACATTTAAAACACACATTGAACCCACAGATCAATACATAGGACTGAAACAAAAAACAAGCCACAAACAAATCGTAAACCAAACCAATTTGTAAATGCTAGTTGTACGTCATATTTACAAGGAATGTTTGGCAATGATGTTTCAATTCACAAGTTTTAACTGGCAGAGCACCAAAGAATCGCTCTGCATTCCCCATTCATAAAAGTGCACAGAACAAAAGGATCCTTACATGTATTATGGCCATATTTAAGTTCCCTGAGGATACAATATCACCAAGGAAGAAATATGTTTTCACACCTAAACCTATTTAGGTATCCCTTCGAAGGGAAGCCGGCTCATTTTCTTCAAATCACATTATGGTACCGTTCACAAAAGCAACACATTGTAACATGTGAGCGTAACCAAGGACAACAGGCATGCCAAAAATAGTGCAGCGTATACACTACTATCAAAGGCTTGAGGAAATATCCTCGCATGACCTGCCTATATGAGTTGCAACACATACATATCCAATCAAATCACATCAAATCATATTCATATCATATTCTTCGAAGATCACACACAATTCAAAGTAGACAAGTCTATCACAAATTCAAAATATGCCACAGTAAGCGTTCCTAAGACTACCTTACCATACAAAGGCATTCAAAACGTAGAACAGGCGCCGCAAAATTACTTTTACCAAACATAAGCTGTCCAAATTCTAACTGCCAAGTCTTATCTAACAGTCTATCTTTTTATGTTACATTTTAATACTCACGCCAAAAGTGTTCTCAGTCAGGGGGGTGACATCCCTGGGAGGACCAGAGGTCGGGAAGGGCAGAAAACACACCGAGCTGCAGACACAAGGAATCAGCAGAAGCGCGCCGTGCACAGCATACCTCCTTGCAGAAACCAGTCCCATGCTGCTCAGCAGTTTTCTGCCTCCTGGCAAGTTGATCACTCCTCCAGATTGTCACCTCTCTGATGAGTCCCTTCGTGCGGTCGCCAATTGTGGAATTCAAAACCCTTGGAGTCCTTTAAAAGCAATAAGAGGCTGACACAGAATTCTGAAATATCAAAGGACAGTTTATTACACTCATGTGAGGTGAGGCTGCGTCGCCCAAAAGCCATGGCAAATGAATGAGGCAGTCTGAGGAAGTCAGAAGGCTGACGCCTTATATACATTTTCAGACTTACACAGTAAGCATACATAAAAGGGGGCAGTCTTGTATTCCTGTGAGCACACAAGGAATACCTAATAAGGACATGTGGAACCAAGTGGGAGGAGCTAACAGTTTCAGAACGTAGTGAACACATTCCTATGTAAAACTTAATCAGTAACAGATGCAGACTCTACCAGGCATTTCTGAGCATGCGTGGAAGTGGAGGAGGCTAAATATATCCTGTTACTAGGCAGACTTCAGGCGCAGCTAAAAGGAAGGTAAGACAATACAGATAGTGAGCACATGGCAGCACATGGTAGCCAAGATGGCCTCCAGAAACTAAAATGGCTTCTCAAAAGCGGATAAGATAACTTCTAAATGCAAAATGGCTTCTGCCAACGCTAACCCATTTATGCTAATTTACAACAACCTGGCTTTAGGTAAGTAATTTTTTTTATTGTATATGGTTAATAAAAACCTTTACAAAAAAAGAAGAACATTTCAAAGAACTTATTCCATAAAATAAATAAGAGTGCATCTGCTGAGTGATACCCATTTCAAAGTAAAAAAAAAGTCTATCTTTCATTATCTAGCTTCAAAGTCTTTTGTTTCACTAAGACTTTGTGTTTTATCCCATTAGTCGCCTCTTTTTCGTTCGTCAGCAATTGGAGGCTCGCTTCTGAAAATAACGGGTGGCCCTGCAGGCTGTCTGCAGCTGTTCGCTGTTCAATACTAGCATAACTGCCGGCCGACATGTTCTGATTTGGAAAAGGCGAAATATTTGAAGGAGATAATACCGTCTCAGGTTGCTCAGAGTGGGACAGACGCACAGAACGTGGATCAGGGATACTTCAGAGAGACCACAAAGTCTGCACAATGATGTTGGCCATGTTTGCTGCCATGCCGGGATCTGGTCTTTTGTAGTATAGGTTCTCAGCCGCAGTCGTAATAGCATTTGTTGCGTAGATGGTGTTATGTAATTAACTAGATACGGTTGCGGAACGCTTCTGTCATACGTGGCAGGTACCATCCATCCGTGTTTTTTCTTGGCCAATGTTGCTTTGTCAGCAATTCTGGATTTATGTTTCGCCGCACCATTGGCTGCTTTTTTGAAGGCCGCAAAGGAATGTTCATAGTTCCACGTCTGTTGCATGTCAAGATTTTCCAACGCTTCTTCCAGTGTTTTTTTCCATGCATTTTTTCCTTTTGTTTGATTGTTAATTTCGGTCCAACAGTGATCCATCAGCGTGTCCTCTTGTGCTGCTCTTAGTTTCCAGCACGTTTTTATTAAGGCGGCTTGTCTAGCATGGTGCTGGTTAAGTAATCCGAATTCAAGGCGTACCTGCGCCTGTGATGCAAATTGCGGAATTTGGTAGAGGTATTTGAACAGCGCTGACTGTTGGAGGTTCAGGAAATTTTCATCTTGGCCTCTGTTTAGGTCGGAGCCGTACATGAGGGAGGGTAAAAATTTAGCAGCGATCACTTTCAGCAAGTATTCGTTGGATGGACATGTTAATTTTGTTTTTAGTATGTTTAGGGCAAACCGCAATTTGATTGCCTGAGATTTTCTATACAAGGTGTGTTCTTTTAGTGACCATCTTGAATCAACATGTACTCCCAGATACTTATAGGTGGTACATTGCTCTATGTTGTTTCCCGCAATGTGCCATCTGGATGTTTGCCGCCCTTGGTGAGACGCAAAGCAGACCACTTTTGTTTTTTTATAGTTGAATTGTAGCCCATGCGTGCAAGTATATTTGTGCAACCTTGTTATAGCGCGTTGGACACCCAGCGGGGTCTGGCTGCACAGGACTATGGCTTTAGGTGTGTCCTGAGAATCCCGGGCATTTTTGAATGGGACGACAGCATATCCAAGAAATAAAATCTATGTCCCTAGCAATGCGTATGCGGAATCCACAGTACTGAAGTGGCAGTGATGGCCTGAAAGCAGTATCAGTGGATCTGCTGGGCTCTCACAGAAAAAATAAAAGTTAAGAAAAAGAAATGCAAAAAAATACATTAGCCCACAAGTGCATGGCAATAGAAAGGACTTTTTTTCGGTATGGGTGATATCGTGCATGGAAAGAATTACGTCATTCCTACCAATAGGTGAATGGTTTGACCATGTGCCCCTTGCTGTGTGCTGTAGTAGGCAGAACAAAAATGTAAATGGAACAACAACAGACCATTTAGAGTGTTGAGGGTGTTGTTGATGCTCTATACTGCTTTCCACCTAAATTTGAAAACTACCCAGAGTTCTCTGCTTCTTTTTTGCTTAATTTAAGTGTCATTCTAAGCCACAAATGGTATTGCTTTGACTTATACTCGGTAATCCCTTGTATCTGGACAAAGCTATACCTCTCTGAAGAGCTCTAATGAGAGCGAAACACGTGTCATGTGTTGCTTTTATTTCTTTCAGGTTGGCTTGGTTGGTATTTTACCAATTCAAAGCTGGAATACTGTGCCTGAAGTAGTAAAAAGCTGTTGTCATTTTACGGCTCAGCATGGATAGCACTGTTCTAGTCCTATGTTTAAAAACTTTGCTGTAGAAATTACAAACGACTTTGTCCCTTTCTATTTCGGCATGGATGGCAATGTACTAATCCTGCGCTTAAAGACTTTGATAGAAAAGCAGACATTTGATGTGAGTAAATCTAGGTCACTGGTGTTGAGGGTGCTCTATACTAGAGCTGCTTTCCCCCTAAACTTGAGAACTACCCAGAGTTCTCTGCTTTTTTGAATATATCACCAGACTTAAAAGTGTAATCTGAGCAGGCAGACGCTCAACAAAGGAATCGTTTGGATGGTTATTTTAGCGAAATATGGGAAGTCAAGGTGGGGGCAGACAGCCTCCCTTAGCCATCAAAACACATAGTACAGTAGAGGTCCTAATGGTGCTGGTAATAAGAAATAACTCCAGCAAAGCATGCAGAACTACAAACTCCACAGACGTCTGAGGTCTGCCAGCCAGCACTTCCTTGTCAGCCCGGATGTTGACTGTTAGAAATGTAGTCTCGAGTTTTTTTTTTTTTTTTTAACTCTGTTTATTGATTTTCTAACAAAAGAACAATACAGGGGATTGGATTCACGATTCGGTGTGACAATACCTGTGGCAGAAAAGAAATACATTTATGGTACATGGTAATTTAACATTACAAATAATAGCATTGGCAATCATCAAAGTAATTACAGTGGAGATCAGGTAGAGGTAATGCCACGACATTGGTATGTAGAGGAATGGGGCATAGCACAGTACATAACTGAGGGGTGTCAGGGGTAAACATCTGATGGCGATAAGCACATTGACAGTAAATAATGTTGTATCGCGGCAGTCGGTAGGGTATGAGAGTATATTGTAGCATATTGTAGCAATAGAAGTGAATCTAGAGCCACCCATTGGCCGCTGCAATTGTAAGGCGATTCCCGTCAAACCTGGGCAGCAGTGCCGGTCTGGGGGGCCTCCCCGTCTGGGCTCGCATCTCGATCTGCCTGGGCCAGTAGGTAACTCACCAGGGGACCCCAAATGTCAGTAGGCCTACTAGAAAGTGGGAGTAAGTCAGTGAAAGTTCCTTATTGCTCCTGACAGTAGGTCATATCTGCGAGCCAGTCCTTAAATTTAGGGGCCCTGCCACGTCCCCATCTACATGCAACGCGTCGTTTCACTAGGAGCAATGCAATATCTAAGAATTTCCTGCATGATTTAGGGATATGTGGTGTGTATCCTAGGATCATTAGCAATGGATCGGGGTTCATGGATTGCTCAGTCATTGATTCGAGGGATTCATGCACTTGCTGCCGTAGCGGCGAATGGGAGGGCACTCCCATGCAAGATGTAAGAAATCTGCATGCTCCGAACGGCAACGCTCACATCTATCATTGTCGGATAGGCAGAATCTTTTAATTTTTTACCGGGGTGTAGTAGAGGCGTTGTAAGAATTTATAATGGATTATTTTGAGTCTGCTACTGGATGAGATTACAGCCGTGAGGCTACAGCAATATAACCACTGGTCGTCAGTGATCTCAGTCGCCAGCTCAGTGGCCCAATGCATTCGAGCCCTGGCATCCGGATCCGGTGTACACGCCCTGATGTGGCAATACATGCCCAACACCAAGTGTGAGCCATCTTGTGAGCACATCATGAAATGTAGCGGAGGCAGGACCTCTGGTTCATTGGGAAATTCAGGGAGGATGTCCTTCATCCCCTGGCGCAGTCTTAAATAGTAAAACATTTCAAGCGGTTTGTAGGTGTGAGAAGCGAAAAACAGATCAGCAGTTTTAAACTGGCTGGCAGAGAAGAGGTCTCCCCAGCTGGTAATTCGTAAGCGCTCACAAAGCAATTGGAAGCCACGCTCCTGTAGGAGGGTAAGCTTAGGATGATACGTCGGTACAAAAGGGGGTGGTGATGGATGGAGCATCTGAGTCAATCAAACACTCACACCCAGTCAAAAGATCTGGGTTTATTCCATCACCGTTCTTTAGCCCACTCTGCCACCCCAGTTCAGACATGGCCATATGCAAATCAGTCTGACCCTGTGCCTCATGGGAATAGTCCAGCCCGAACTGCAAAGCCATGTCTTCCCTGGACCGGAAACAAGCTTCCGAGGACCGGTTTCTGGCATTCCAGCCGTCTTCAGCCCGGCTTGCTTGAATCCAGTTGCAAAGTGAGCAATGGACTCATGTCTGAGCATACCCTGCCACACTTATGGCGGCCAAAAGCGGTACAAAAGGGGGTGGTGATGGACGGAGCATCTGAGTCAATCAAACACTCACACCCAGTCAAAAGATCTGGGTTTAATCCATCACCGTTCTTTAGCCCACTCTGCCACCCCAGTTCAGACATGGCCATATGCAAATCAGTCTGACTCTGTGCCTCATGAGAACAGTCCAGCCCGAACTGCAAAGCCATGTCTTCCCTGGACCGGAAACAAGCTTCCGAGGACCGGTTTGTGGCATTCCAGCCGTCTTCAGCCCGGCCTGCTTGAATCCAGTGGCAAAGTAAGCAAGGGATTCATGTCTGAGCATACCCTGCCATACTTATGGTGGCCAAAAGCGGTACAAAAGGGGGTGGTGATGGACGGAGCATCTGAGTCAATCAAACACTCACACCCAGTCAAAAGATCTGGGTTTAATCCATCACCGTTCTTTAGCCCACTCTGCCACCCCAGTTCAGACATGGCCATATGCTAATCAGTCTGACCCTGTGCCTCATGGGAACAGTCCAGCCCGAACTGTAAAGCCATGTCTTCCCTGGACCGGAAACAAGCTTCCGAGGACCGGTTTCTGGCATTCCAGCCGTCTTCAGCCCGGCTTGCTTGAATCCAGTGGCAAAGTGAGCAAGGGACTCATGTCTTAGCATACCCTGCCACACTTATGGCTCCCAAGAGCGGTACAAAAGGGGGTGGTGATGGACGGAGCATCCGAGTCAATCAAATACTCACACCCAGTCAAAAGTTCTAGGTTTAATCCATCACCGTTCTTTAGCCCACTCTGCCACCACAGTTCAGACATGGCCATATGCAAATCAGTCTGACCCTGTGCCTCATGGGAACAGTCCAGCCCGAACTGCAAAGCCATGTCTTCCCTGGACCGGAAACAAGCTTCCGAGGACCGGTTTCTGGCATTCTGCCCGGCTTGCTTGAATGCAGTGGCAAAGTGAGCAAGGGACTCATGTCTGAGCATACCCTGCCACACTTATGGTGGCCAAAAGTGGTACAAAAGGGGGTGGTGATGGACGGAGCATCTGAGTCAATCAAACACTCACACCCAGTCAAAACATCTGGGTTTAATCCATCACCGTTCTTTAGCTCACTCTGCCACCCCAATTCAGGCATGGCCATATGCAAATCAGTCTGACCATGTGCCTCATGGGAACAGTCCAGCCCGAACTGCAAAGCCATGTCTTCCCTGGACCGGAAACAAGCTTCCGAGGACCGGTTTCTGGCATTCCAGCCGTCTTCAGTCCGGCTTGCTTGAATCCAGTGGCAAAGTGAGCAAGAGACTCATGTCTGAGCATACCCTGCCACACTTATGGCGGCCAAAAGCTGCAGCCGAGGAGAGTACAGGAAGCTGCACATCAGTCTCTTAGCTATGCGGCTCTAAGCATCTATAGTGCATGTGACGGAGGTAAATGGTGTCGTTATGGATGAGGCCGGGCATTAGAGGAGTCTATTAAGGGGAAGAGGATGTGCAATCCAGTCCTCCCCCGCGAGTTGTGGCATGAATGGAGTGGGGATCATCCAATGATAGGCATAATGCGCTTGAGCACATAAATAGTAGGCCTCAAAGTCGGGTACATCAAAACCCCCTTTATCGTATGGCTGAATCAGCATGGACCACTTCAGTCGCGGGCTCTTGCCTCCCCAGAATAAGCGACAGAGCTCCGACTTCAGCGTCCTAAAGAAGAAAGCTCCTAGGTAATAGGGGATGTTAAGGAAGAGATAAAGAAAATGGGGTAGTACTATCATTTCGATAAGTGAAGCCCTCCCAGCCATGGAGAGTGGAAGGGTGATCCAGCGATCCACAGAGGCGGTAAGTTTCATAATTGCTACACCGTAGTTTGACCGCATGATTTCATCTTTATCACGTGAAATCTGAATCCCCAGGTATCGTAAGTCCGATCGATACCATTCTAGAGGATAGTCGAGGGGGAAGTCAAGGACCGCTTCAGTTAGCGGGTAAAATTGCGACTTAGCCCAGTTGATATGTATACCAGACATTCTACCAAAGACAACAAGTTCCCTGATTAAGGGATTGAGGTTTGATGCTGGATCCTTGACAAATAATGTCATGTCGTCAGCATAAAATGAGACGTCGATTTGGCGTTGGAAACATTGAAACGCGCTGTGGCGGTGCAACTGGCGGAGTCTACAAGCGAGTGGCTTGACCGCTATTGCAAACAAAAGTGGGGATAGCGGGCACCCCTGACGAGTGCCCCTAGAAATGACAATAGAGGGTGAAAGACGGCCGTTAATCAGAACTTTTGCTGTTGGTTGTGTATAGAGCAGTTTAACCCAGGAGATAAACAATTTAGGGAATCCCTTTCGTGCTAGAACGGTGAATAGGTATGGCCACTCGAGTCGAATGCCTTGGTGGCATCTAAAAAGACCGCTGCGACTGGTAGGTCGGGGTGCACTGTGCGGAACAGGGAGAACAGAGTACGCAGATTATGGGAGGTGGATCGACCCGAGACAAAGCCAGATTGGTCTGGTAAGACAATCCGGGTCATAAGAAGAGATAGTCTGGTAGCTAGTGCCTTCGCTAGTATTTTAACATCGCAATTCAAGAGCGAGAGCGGACGATAAGAGTCGCAAGCGCTAGGGCTCTTGCCAGGTTTTAATAATGAGGTAATGACGACCTTGCGCATTGAACAGGTTAGAATGCCGTCTGCTAACGACTCTTTGAAGACCTCTCGGAGAACAGGGGCCATGATGTCGATGTAGGTTTTATAAAACTCATCTAATTCAAATGGGGCAGCCAGGAAGGCCCTATTACCATCACTGAGCCAGCAGAGAGATCAGGAAATCATCATATGGCACATCAGCGGTCGTGGCAGTGGTGTAGAGTGCATGGTAATGAGAAACAAAAGCAGAGAGTAGGTCATCTGAGTCCCTGACCGTGTGCCCTTGGTCGTTTACGACCTCAAGAATCGTGTTGTGAGTATGCGAGGCGCGCGTCATTACCGCCAAGGCCTTGCCCGGTCTGTCTCCTTCGCAGTATTTTCTAGCCTGCCAGTGTTTCCCTTTGAACTTCGCTTCCCTGTCGGCCTCAGCTTCATATCTCGTGAGTGTGTCTCTAAACTCCGCATGGGCGTCACCATCATCCTCCTCCACCATCCGAGCCTCCAAGGCCTCTAGTTTTCTATCGAGGTCACGGATCGTGCGCTAATGTCTCGCAGAACTCTGCTGCTTTTTGATATGCAGTATCCCCTTACCGTTACCTTATACGCTACCCAGATATGCTCGACAGATTCAACAGAACCCTTGTTCCTGGGAAAAAATGCGTTGATTTCCTCGCCTAGGGTTATCCTAGGTGCATCATGACCAGGCTATGGTCGGAATACGTCCTTGGGAGGTGTACCACCACAGTTGCACCCGCACAGATCTCTCTACTCATAAATAAATAGTCCAGTCGTGCCCATGTGCCCGTCAGTGACGTGAAGTGCCATGCGTCCACCAAGTCACCCTCCGAAAGCACGCCCTCCAAAGCCTCCTGGGACCTTGGCTTGTAATGCGCCACTCCGTCTGCCCTATCCAGGTGAGGGATCAACGCTAAGTTAAAGTCCCCTCCCCATATAACGTGCAGGGACCCCACATCTAGGATTTTGCCCCAGAGCGTGTGGAAAAATAATGGCGTATCTGTGTTAGGTGCATAACAATTTACTAGAGTGATAGTGTCACGGCCTAGCCGCCCCCACATCAGGGCAAAGCGACCCTCCGCATCCAGTAGCTCGCCATGTCCTTGAAATGGTACATTGCGTCTTATCAGGATAGCTACTCCTCTTGCATAGGTAGAGTAGGAAGAGAAAACACGGGCACTAGCCCATTTGTTGGCAAAGGTAATGCGAGTTTGTCGTGACAGGTGTGTTTCCTGCAATATGGCAATTTGAACCTGATGACGATTTAAGTATGCAATGACATTGCGGCACTTTTTAGCATTGTTAAGACCTCTTATATTCCATGATATACAGCTCAATTGTGCATCAGCCCCCGATCTCGCCATAAGGTAAAGTACATCTTATAACTAAGGCATGCCATAGTAGAGTCAGTAAAACCATCTCTTCTCAGATAAGAACAAATCCCACAAGGGTCCACCAATTGCCTTTCCTCCCCGTTAACTAAGATCTCGCCCACAAAAAACCTAACTCCCGTCCCACCACTGCATCCCAATCATGCCAGCAGCCATTTATTCCCACCCGTCCCCTCCCCCCATCCTCTCATAACTTCCATAACTCATTCCCAGGTTTGGGGTATACCCGTAGGGGAAATAACATCAAGGGCGCGCAACCACTTCTCCCTCCGATAGTCTCCCGTTCTGTACCACCCTCGGTGGAGGCCAGGGCAGGGATAGTGGTCCCTGGAATACTTTACCACTGGAGAAGTCATTCAGTCCTGAACTGTAGGAAGGCGACCTAGCCCTCTGAGATATCGGCAGACCCATCAGTCCAGAACAAAAGTAGTCCATCCCACAGATGACATAGCATGTCAATCATCCTCGAGGTCCGCTTCGCCGCTCCTACCCTCACGCTGTGCTTTTCGGATCGCCTTCAAGTAGTCCTCTGCTTTTTGTGGATTCGTGAAGAATCTGTGCTTCCCTCGGTGTGTCACTCTCAGCTTCGCCGGGTAGAGCACAGCATAATCCAACTGGGCCTCACGTAGCTTCTTTTTGACAGGCAAGAATTTGCGCCTTTCCTCCTGCACTAAAGGAGTGAAATCAGGGTAGATCGAGAATGAAAGTCCATTGTAGTGCAGGTTTTTCTTGGTCCGGGCCACTCTCAATGCGACATCTCGATCGCGATAATTCAGCAGACGAGCGATGATTGGTCTGGGTGGCAGCCAGGTCTAGGGGCAGGGGCTAGTGACCTGTGCGCCCTTTCAACAATGAATTGGGGTGGGAAGGCATCCTCTCCTTCCAACCCTCTGAGGAGCTTCTCCACGTACAGTTCCATCCTACCCTTGTCTGTGGACTCCGGAATGCCTGTGACGCGGATGTTGTTGCGTCTGCTACGGGCTTCCAAATCCTCGTTCTTGGCTGCTATAACTCGCAGTAAATTATCCATACGGGCAAGCTGAGTCGTTTGGGAGGCAGTGACATCATTGTTGTCGGAGATCCGTTGCTCCGCCGTCGTGATCCTCTCCTCATGCTGGTTAACTTTGTGTACTAGGGCATCCATCCTGGAGGACATCCTGTCCACTTTCTCCACCACGGTGGCGAAGCCCTGTCGCATCTCCTGTAGTAGGTGGTGCATGTCTAATTCTTTGGAGGGAGAGGCCGCGGCAGCAGTGTCCGCACCACTTGGGCCATGCTCGGCGGGAGATGTCTTCGATCCTTTCTTCGCGCCCTCAAAGCTTATTTTCGTCTGGCAGTTTTCGGGGCGCACCATCGTGCTCATGCGCCAGCCGCCGCCCGCCGTCCGTGGATCCGCTGACGTACTGTCGGGGGTGTCTAGCACTAGTAAGACACCGTTGTATCAGCTAACGTGCCTCCGAGCAAGGCGCTTTTCTAATGCTGTGTCCTGCGTCCCTCTGTGTTAGTGAGGCCTTGCAGTATTATAAAGAAGTATGGCAAGCAGTCCAGCCAGGCAGCAAGTAGAAAGAAATCGGGTATGGTAGGTGCTATCTACAGGTCTCCGCTAAGAGCGGTAAGGATCCACTTAAGACAGGTATAATCTCGCCCAGTCTAACAAATAAGCTGAATTAGAAGGTAGGATTGGTGGCGTAATACGTGTGGATGAAACATACAGGATAAAGATTGCTGGAGGTGATGCACTTTATTATCCGCGGCAGACTCTGCTGTCTGAGTGACGCCGTTGAATGTCCAATGCATCCACCGCCGCAAGCTGCGGCTCCGCGACAGGTCAATGGAGCAGTACAGTGCAATGGGCTCCGTGGCGGACAGTGATCTCCCGTGCCAATCCTACAGCACCTTCATCAACCACAAGGCTCCAGACCACAAGCCGCTTCAGGGGGTATGAGAAGCCAACGCGGTGCTCACCGCAGCAGGGGGGGGAGCAGGCGATCTCCTGCCACACACAATGCTCGGCAGTCCCGGGGAGTATCTTCTGACAGGGTCCTCCCTCACAGTTGCCGGCAGCACTCGCCTTAATGCGCCTCACCTCCGCCGAGCCCCAGGATGATTCCGCCATCCCTTGCAGAGTCTCCCACGTTCACGCAGATCAGGGTGGCCAGGGCGGCAGCGCCGTTGCATGTGTCTGACCTCGCGGGGCTGATAGCGCACCCTCTGGCCAGCTCCGGTCAATCCGCCCGACACCCGGTCGTAACGGCAGGCAGGTGTCCACAACGAGGGGGACAGCAATTCAGTCAGCAGGAGCCTCCGAGCGACAAGGCAACATGGAATCACCAGCAGCAAGGATGAGGGGCCTTATACCGGAGCAAACAGCCGAGGTCGACTCAGTTCTCGCAGCCAGGACTGCGCCCGGGGCCTACCTCCTCGTGGCAAGCACCGGCCTCGCGTGCCAGCCGACAGCCGGACCCTCCGTTTCGCCAGCTCCAGGGTTCCTGCCGGCACAACTTGTCAGATCGTTTTCTCGGAGCCGGTTGTCTCCAGCAAACCGCCAGCCGGACCGATCGTAGACAAGCAAACTCCGCACCGATGTAGCAGCTTTGAAGTGAGTTTACTCTCCAGAAAGGTAGGATAATGTGAGGATAAATGCGCCAGGGAACGGGAGCCAGGTAGCTAGGCGTCATTCCGTGTGTGCGCCCTCTAGCGCCCCCAGAAATGTTGTCTCTAGTTGGCAGTGGTTTGCACCCTGTCAAAAAAGACCCACACTTTAGTTAGGGTAAGTGTAGTACACACTAGGTTTACATGTGCTCACCCTCGGGTAGCTTGGAACAGATCAAGCAGGCTAAACTAAAGAGGCAATACACAAGTCAAGGTATGAATCCTTCCATATTAAATGCATTTCTAGCTTTCAGTCCATATTGTGATGAGTGCGGGCTGGCTTCAGGAGTCGCATGGACCCCAGCACAGTACCTTGAATGTGGTACAAAGTCAAAGACGGTGTGATGCGCAGCGGAGGTGAGGCGTTATGAAGGCAGGTGGTGCGGTGGTTCCTTACTGCTGTGCATGTCATTGACACATTTGCGTTTGGGGATAAGGAGTTGCACAAAGGAGGTGAGGCGCCGCTATAGCAAAGTGATGCGTTGGTTCCTGGAGGCTGTGCAGGGTCTTTCAGTCGCTAATGCCCGGGGACGATGCAAGGCACATAGTAGGTGATGCATTGGTTGCAGATGCGAGACCTCGGGTCCTGAAGGCAACACAGTGTCGATGAGGCGTCAGTGTCACAGCATTATGCGTCGATTCCATGGCATCGATGTCAAACCACAAAGTCGCAGGTGCTGCGTCGGAATTGGAACAGCGCGTCACGGACTTCAGCAAAGCAGTGCTCGAGACTCACACAGCAGCGGTACTTCGGAGGGGCTGCAGCTCCATCAGGGCTTGCATTGTAAGTTGATATGCTGTGCACTCAGCGAGCGGGGACCATAGCTTCAGTGCAGGTAGTGGCGCTGCATAGATTTCACAGGGATGTGCGCGTCCCAAAGTGACACTTAGAGTTCATGCTTCGGTTTCTTAGTTGCAGCACCAGAATCACCTCCAAGGATCCAGAACTGGGTTTGCCACCACTTGCCAGGTCAGGACTCACAGCAGAGAAACCCAGGTGCTGGTAGCAGAATGCAGGTGATGCCTTTGATGGCCCTGAGACTACCAACAGGAGGCAAGCTCAACCTAAGCCTTTGGAGAAACTTTAGAAAGCTGGATGCAGAGAGAAAAGTCTGGTCCTCTCACTCCCAGGCAAGAAGCAACAGACAGCAGGCCAACACAGCAAAACACAGCAAAAATGCAGTCCCTCCTGTCAGGTCTTCTTCGTAGCAGAATGCCCTCAGTCCATAAGTATTTCTTTTTCTAGTGTTATGGTGTCGGAGGTCCAGGACTGATACCCACTTTGGCCTTTGAAGTAGGGAGACTTCAAAGAAAGGCATTTGTAGCACACAAGACCCTGCCCTTCCTGATGCTTGCTTCAGACACTCTACGGGGGTATGAAGTTCTTTGTGTGGAGACAGGGACAGCCCTACTTAGGTGCCTAAGACAATCATAGATCTGGATACTGCATCCACAACTATCATCATTGGTTGCCCTCCACTGTTAATCTTCCTGCCCCAAGCAAAACATATAAAAATCACAGAGCCTTTCCCTCAGAGCCCTGGTTTGATGACAAACGTAGGTTACAAAAACAAGCCTGCCTTAGCTCGTAAAGGAAATGATGTACCAACTGCATTCCCTTAGATAAAGACTTGTGCAAACAGGCCTTCTGAGTCTATAAAGAAATTATTGTGAAAGCAAAATCTAGTTATTTTTCATCTAAAATCCAGTCCTCCTCTAACCTTGCCCAAGGGATCCCCCATCAGAGAATGTTGTTCTGAAATCCTTTTCACCTTTATCTATAGCATATGTTCAGTTATTACCAACTCAGGTCAAGT
This sequence comes from Lissotriton vulgaris, assembly GCF_964263255.1. Taxonomy (NCBI): domain Eukaryota; kingdom Metazoa; phylum Chordata; class Amphibia; order Caudata; family Salamandridae; genus Lissotriton; species Lissotriton vulgaris. Next base: position 48,144 of record NW_028243362.1, read on the forward strand.
CGTGTTCACCACTTGACCCTTGCCGCCCTTGAATCCTTTGACTTGCTCCTGAAATCGTAGACAAGCACCTTACAGCCATCTTTAATCTGGTGTTTGAGACCAGCTACTTTCTGAAGGAGTGGAAAAAGGCCTCCATCCTCCCTCTGTTAAAGAAACCTACCTTCGGCGCCAATGATCCTAACAATTACCCCATCTCTCTCATTTCTTCCCGGCGACTATTGTAGAAAAGGCCATTAACACTAAACTTTCTGCTTTCATCAGTTACAACGGTCTTCTAGATGATACCCAATTTGAAGAAGCCAGCATAGCACCCAATTGGCCCTTATCACTGCCTCTGAAGAAATCAGACTATCCCTAGTGGGAATACTGCCCTGATTTTGTTGATTTCTCAGCAGCATTTGACACAGTTAATAATGACCTGCTTATAGAGTGTCTTTGCTCTCTAGGTATCAGGAGTTGTGTACTTCAGCTTCTGAAATCCTTCTGCTCGGACCGAGAGCAGTTTGTTCCCCTGGATGAGTTTAACTCTGCCTCTTTTTCTCTACCATGTGGAGTCCAGCAGGGCCCTTCATTGAGCCCTTCCGTCTTTAATCTTTATGTTACCCTCCTGGCTGATTTGATTAGATCTTTTGGCTTTGCAGTGGTGTTCTGTGCAGACAACACTGAGATAGTGGTGTCAGTGGGCAGCGATCCAGATGACACTGCTTTCAGATCCCACCATTGCATGCTCCAGATTGGGAACTGGATGTCCTGTAAAACCGAGGTGCTACTGTTTGGCAGAAATAGATCTTTTTGGTCTCCTCAGCATTTTAGAGCACCTCCCTCCCCGTCTCCAAGGCCAGGAACCTAGAGGCGCTCTTTGAAAGCAATTTTTCTTTTGATGGGCATATCAATGCTATTACTTCTTTATTTTTTTTCCATGCTTAAGACACTAATGAAAATTCTTCTGTTCATCCCTTGCGATCTATGGAAAAATGTAGCTTCCACTCTGATTATTTCCAAAATTGTTTATTGCAATGCCTTGTTTACAAACATCCAGAAAGGATGCCACAAAAAAAAAATTCACATTCTAATCAGAATTCTGTGGCACAAATACTCCTGAGAATTCCCAAGTTCTGATCTGTTTCTCAGGGTTTCTTCCAGCTCCACTGGCTTCCCATTAAAAAACGTAAGGACTTCAATGTCCTCTGCATCGCCTTCAAGGCGATGCACGAGGTGGGGCCCAAGTACCTTAAACAATTCTTGTAATGGTACACCCCCAGTACATCACTTAGATCGTTGTCATCTTAGAATTTCCCCAAATTACAAGGATCTAAATGGGGTGGCAGGAGCTTCATAACCTGCTCTGCTAAGCTTTGGAATTCGATGCCCTCAGATCTTAAGAAAAAGACTGAACTGTTTTCTTGTTGGAAAGCTCTTAAAACATGGCTTTTCAACAGTTAGACATCTGTTCCTTTCTCGTCTCTAAGTTGTTTGCTTAGGCTGTGATCAGTTTCCCAGACCAATAGCGCCTAGACACCCGAGGTATTAGAGCCCTCTATAAATTAAATTTTCGTTTAATTTCATTTTCAAGTGTCAACTACTCCCACTACTCCAGCTCAGGAAGACCCATTAGCCTTGTGATGGGACATAGGGATATGCAGGTTACACCTCAGCTCCTTCAGTGTGTGATTAACTAGAGCATATATACTCACAAACATTTTCTGAGGCCCCACAAAGTATGCTCGGTGGTGAGCTTGCATGCCGTATTGATGCTAGCAGGATGGGAATAGGGCTTTGTGGTTGTTTAAATGTTGCAGGATACTTTTATAGATTCATTTCCTTTACTTCAATTCACTTGAAAATAAAAGCTTCCCCATTTATTTAACAACTTTCTGGATGTTAGTGCTCTCTGAAGTAAACGGCAGTCTGCTGTTAACCCAGTGACCGCATGTGAAGGTCAGGAGAGCCTCCGGCAGCACCCAGGCCATACTTTGAGTATCACCAGTCTAGAGTGAGTTCACAAAGCCCAACTGTCATCCAACCCTGACGTGTATTCTTGGAACAGGTAAAGGCACAGAATGGCTATAGTAAGAAAATGCAAACTTTCTAAAAGTGGCATTTTCAGACCTGCAATTTTAAAACCAACTTCCCTTAAAGATGTGCTCAGCTCGTCATGAGTTACGCCTCTCGTACACTCATGATGAGCTGAGCTCGTCATGTAACGCGGGTTTTTGAAAAAAAAACAGCGCACAGCGGGAAAACCGCTAGCGCGCAAGGTGTTAAAATGCTACAGCGCAGCTCCAATGCTAAACTTTGGGAGAGATAGGCCTTGCTGCAATGAAAAGTGAATTTAGTAGGTTTTCACTACCAGGAAATGTAAACCTTAAAAGCACAAGTCCCACCTTTTAAATACAAAGCACTCGGCCCCTGGGGCTTCCTAGGGCCTACCTTAGGGTGCGTTACATGTAGTAAAAGGGATAGTTTGGGCCCGGCAAGTAGGTGTACTTGCCAGATCAGCATGGCAGTTAAAACTGCACACACAGACTCTGCAGTGGCAGGCCAGATACACAGTTGAAGCGCTACTCATTTGGGTCGCGCAGTCAGTGCTGCAGGACCACTAATAGCATTTGATTTATAGGCCCTGGGCTAATGGAATGCACTCTGTACTAGAAATTCAATTAAGCCAATCATGGAGAAATCAAATGTCATTACATTTTAGACACAGACCACATGCACGTTAGCACTGATAAACAGTGGTAAAGAGCGCAGAGTCCAAACACCAGCAAAAACTAAATCCAGCCCGCAATCCAAAGCAGGAGGTCAGAAGCAAAAAGACAGGGGAAACCATGCCAAAATATGCCAGGTCTAACATTGAAAACACAAGGACATGATGGACGGAGTGCTGAAACTTTTCAGACACTCGCCCCAGTCACAGATCTGGGTTAAATCCATCATCATTTTTTAGCTCACTTTGCCACCCCAGTTCAGACACAGCTATATGCAAATCAGTCTGGACCCTGTGCCTCATGGGAACTGTGTGTCTTTTGCTTTCTAGGTCTAACATTGACACACAATAAAAAAAACGACAGCAGATTATCTACCAAGACCCCTTGCTCTGAAAATATCTTTCCCTAACAAAACCTACTGCTTACCAGCTTCAGAAGTCCCACCTAATCACTGACTATAGTGCAGTTTGTAATTGCCTCCAGTCTTGCAGCATATACGTTGGAGAGTCCCACTTGACTCCCTTTGTCCACAGACAAGCCCACCATCATCATATGCAACTTTCACTGAGCCCCTTGTGTAACTTACACTGAGTACTTTTTTTTCAATTTGATTTTATTGCCATTTAAACATGAAGAGTGCACGTCCCTGTTAGAAATGGGGGCCTCCAGTTGGCAGTGGTATGCACCTTGTCCAAGTAGGGACCCTGTCTTCTAGTCATGGTAAGGGAATTACACACCCAAGATAACCTCCGCTCACACCCTTGGTAGCTTGACACGAGTAGTCAGGCATATCTCAGAGAAAATGTCTAAAGAATTTTTACAAAACACTTAGTAACCCATTAAAACCCTGCAAATGGACACCATGCCATTTTAGAAAAATAAACACTCTTAATCTTAATCTGAATCAAGTAAGACTAAAATGACAAAGTTCCAACATGAAGAACTCAAGATATCACTTTTTAAAGGTTTAAGCAATTCTGTCCATAGAAATCTATGGATGTGGTGATTTTAGCACAATGTACCTTTGATGCGCAAAATCCAAGGCAAAAAACACTCGCAAAGGAGAGATGTGTTGATTCTTGAGTCTCAGGGAAATGGAGGCATCAGTTCTGTTCCACGCAGGAGGAGTGTTGCATCGATTCCTTACTTCGAGGAGAAGTGATGCGTCAAAATCCGAACGTGGGTCCTTTATGCGGGGCGATGCACTGAAAACTTGGAGTATAGTGTGATCTATGGAAAATCCAGATGTGCTGTGATCAATGCTGCCAGCCACAAACAAGAACAGCAACGATTTTACGGCTGTCGCGCGGCGGGCAATAGGTTTCAGCCACACAGCCAGGCCTGTTTCAAAGTCGGAGCAGGTGCCAATGGCGTCAGAGACACAGTGCTCCAGACTCGGGTGCAGGTGAACTTGGAGACATGCAAACCTGTGTGGAGTTGATTCTACCAGCCACAAACTGGAGTTGCGGCGATCCTTCGGGTGCAGTGCAGTGATACATTGGTTTTTCAACTGCACACGAGGCTTATGGCCGGAAAAACATGTGTGGAGGGTCACCGTGGGAATTTGTCTTCTTCTTTCTGCAGAAAAGCCACTTCAAAGGTCCCAGGACTGGAATTAGCACTACTTGACAGGTCAGAACTCCCAGCAGAGGAGTCCAGGGACTGCAGCGGAAATCTTTGATGGGCTTGAGACTTCTTAATACGAGGCAAGCACACAAAAGCTCTTAGAAAATCTTCTCAAGCAGGATACAAAGCAAAGTCCCAATCCTTTTCCTCTCCAAGATGGAAGCAGCAACTGCAGGCCAACCCATCAAAGCAAACAGCGGAGGGGTGCACAGCTATAGGGCAGTACTCTTCCTGGCAGCTCTCCAGCTCTTGCTCGTGCCAGAGTCTCCTCTTGATCCAGAAGTGTCCTGAAATGTGGGGTTACACGTCCAATACCCATACCCCTTTTGGCCTTTGAAGGAGGCATAATTCAAAGGATAATCTTTGTAGTGCACAGATTCTGCCTTGCCCTGTCCCGGCTCCACACACACTACAGGGGGTGGAGACAGTGTGTTAGAGGACAAACACAGCCCTATTCAGGTGTAGGTGAGAACTCCTCCCACCACTGTAGCTCAGGCAGGCCCATCAGCCTGGTGGTGGGCAACCAGGATATACAGGGCACACCTCAGCTACCAATGTCTGACTGTCTAAAGTGAATGCACAGCCCACCTGTTGTTCTAAACCAGATGTGGATTCCACAGGCAGGCAGAGGCAAAGAATAGTACAACAAGAAAATGCCCACTTTGTAAAAGTGCCATTTTCTAACACACAATTTAAAAACCAACTTCATTAAAAGGTGTATTTTTAAATTCTGAGTACAGGGAGCCCAAACTCCAAATCTCTATCTCTTCCCAATTGAAAGTTACACTTGTAAGGTGTTAGAATGGCCGTCATGTAGGAGTTCCCGCTGTGGAGCTCCCGGGCTAGGGATCGCCTTAGGGTGCAAATCCCCAGAAAAGCGCCCCCCGGCAAGTTGCCACAACCTGGCCAATGAGCCACAACTCATTGTTGACTACGGATTACTGGTCACAGCGGCAAAGACCTTGCAAAGTCGAGAAATAATGAAGTGGGAACCCAGGAAGATTTCCCTGTTCCGGGCTCTGTCGCCGTCTCCACAAATCCCGGAGAGTGTTAGGAGACGTGCCTGCAGACGGCTCTCTGCCCTTCCACCCGAGTACGCCTGTCCCCACTTGCAAAGCAGATATTTATAAGCTGGGAAGTCACTGCCGTCCCCTACCCACTCCGCTCCTGTGACTTGTCAGAGGGAGAGTGCTGGGCTGACATTCTGTGGCAGACTGAGCCCACTGCCACCCTTTTTCACCAACCTCTGGATGTTTGCAAATGGCCTCCAGTCCTGCTGTCCTGTACAGCCCATCCTCTTACTGGAAAAAATAGGAATCAGAGCCGGGACCAAGCTGCAGGGGGACTCCGACGCAGCCTCTCTGCTCGTCTGCACGTCGGTGATCTAGGGAGGGGTCGAGAGTAGGGCAGCCATGATAAAGAGAATGAGACAGCCATGATGTCCCTACCCCTGCAGTCCCAGTTCAAGTACATCTGAGTCTTCTTGGGTAAGAGAGATGTTTGTTAAGTTGGCTATTGCATTCTTCTCCTCTACATTCAAATCTGTAGTTATTTGCTGTTGGATCATGTTGCTCTCCTGGAGGATTCTCCCCAGTCACAGATCTGGGTTAAATCCATCATCATTTTTTAGCTCACTTTGCCACCCCAGTTCAGACACAGCTATATGCAAATCAGTCTGGACCCTGTGCCTCATGGGAACTGTGTGTCTTTTGCTTTCTAGGTCTAACATTGACACACAATAAAAAAAACGACAGCAGATTATCTACCAAGACCCCTTGCTCTGAAAATATCTTTCCCTAACAAAACCTACTGCTTACCAGCTTCAGAAGTCCCACCTAATCACTGACTATAGTGCAGTTTGTAATTGCCTCCAGTCTTGCAGCATATACGTTGGAGAGTCCCACTTGACTCCCTTTGTCCACAGACAAGCCCACCATCATCATATGCAACTTTCACTGAGCCCCTTGTGTAACTTACACTGAGTACTTTTTTTTCAATTTGATTTTATTGCCATTTAAACATGAAGAGTGCACGTCCCTGTTAGAAATGGGGGTCTCCAGTTGGCAGTGGTATGCACCTTGTCCAAGTAGGGACCCTGTCTTCTAGTCATGGTAAGGGAATTACACACCCAAGATAACCTCCGCTCACACCCTTGGTAGCTTGACACGAGTAGTCAGGCATATCTCAGAGAAAATGTCTAAAGAATTTTAACAAAACACTTAGTAACCCATTAAAACCCTGCAAATGGACACCATGCCATTTTAGAAAAATAAACACTCTTAATCTTAATCTGAATCAAGCAAGACTAAAATGACAAAGTTCCAACATGAAGAACTCAAGATATCACTTTTTAAAGGTTTAAGCAATTCTGTCCATAGAAATCTATGGATGTGGTGATTTTAGCACAATGTACCTTTGATGCGCAAAATCCAAGGCAAAAAACACTCGCAAAGGAGAGATGTGTTGATTCTTGAGTCTCAGGGAAATGGAGGCATCAGTTCTGTTCCACGCAGGAGGAGTGTTGCATCGATTCCTTACTTCGAGGAGAAGTGATGCGTCAAAATCCGAACGTGGGTCCTTTATGCGGGGCGATGCACTGAAAACTTGGAGTATAGTGTGATCTATGGAAAATCCAGATGTGCTGTGATCAATGCTGCCAGCCACAAACAAGAACAGCAACGATTTTACGGCTGTCGCGCGGCGGGCAATAGGTTTCAGCCACACAGCCAGGCCTGTTTCAAAGTCGGAGCAGGTGCCAATGGCGTCAGAGACACAGTGCTCCAGACTCGGGTGCAGGTGAACTTGGAGACATGCAAACCTGTGTGGAGTTGATTCTACCAGCCACAAACTGGAGTTGCGGCGATCCTTCGGGTGCAGTGCAGTGATACATTGGTTTTTCAACTGCACACGAGGCTTATGGCCGGAAAAACATGTGTGGAGGGTCACCGTGGGAATTTGTCTTCTTCTTTCTGCAGAAAAGCCACTTCAAAGGTCCCAGGACTGGAATTAGCACTACTTGACAGGTCAGAACTCCCAGCAGAGGAGTCCAGGGACTGCAGCGGAAATCTTTGATGGGCTTGAGACTTCTTAATACGAGGCAAGCACACAAAAGCTCTTAGAAAATCTTCTCAAGCAGGATACAAAGCAAAGTCCCAATCCTTTTCCTCTCCAAGATGGAAGCAGCAACTGCAGGCCAACCCATCAAAGCAAACAGCGGAGGGGTGCACAGCTATAGGGCAGTACTCTTCCTGGCAGCTCTCCAGCTCTTGCTCGTGCCAGAGTCTCCTCTTGATCCAGAAGTGTCCTAGAAATGTGGGGTTACACGTCCAATACCCATACCCCTTTTGGCCTTTGAAGGAGGCATAATTCAAAGGATAATCTTTGTAGTGCACAGATTCTGCCTTGCCCTGTCCCGGCTCCACACACACTACAGGGGGTGGAGACAGTGTGTTAGAGGACAAACACAGCCCTATTCAGGTGTAGGTGAGAACTCCTCCCACCACTGTAGCTCAGGCAGGCCCATCAGCCTGGTGGTGGGCAACCAGGATATACAGGGCACACCTCAGCTACCAATGTCTGACTGTCTAAAGTGAATGCACAGCCCAACTGTTGTTCTAAACCAGATGTGGATTCCACAGGCAGGCAGAGGCAAAGAATAGTACAACAAGAAAATGCCCACTTTGTAAAAGTGCCATTTTCTAACACACAATTTAAAAACCAACTTCATTAAAAGGTGTATTTTTAAATTCTGAGTACAGGGAGCCCAAACTCCAAATCTCTATCTCTTCCCAATTGAAAGTTACACTTGTAAGGTGTTAGAATGGCCGTCATGTAGGAGTTCCCGCTGTGGAGCTCCCGGGCTAGGGATCGCCTTAGGGTGCAAATCCCCAGAAAAGCGCCCCCCGGCAAGTTGCCACAACCTGGCCAATGAGCCACAACTCATTGTTGACTACGGATTACTGGTCACAGCGGCAAAGACCTTGCAAAGTCGAGAAGTAATGAAGTGGGAACCCAGGAAGATTTCCCTGTTCCGGGCTCTGTCGCCGTCTCCACAAATCCCGGAGAGTGTTAGGAGACATGCCTGCAGACGGCTCTCTGCCCTTCCACCCGAGTACGCCTGTCCCCACTTGCAAAGCAGATATTTATAAGCTGGGAAGTCACTGCCGTCCCCTACCCACTCCGCTCCTGTGACTTGTCAGAGGGAGAGTGCTGGGCTGACATTCTGTGGCAGACTGAGCCCACTGCCACCCTTTTTCACCAACCTCTGGATGTTTGCAAATGGGCTCCAGTCCTGTTGTCCTGTACAGCCCATCCTCTTACTGGAAAAAATAGGAATCAGAGCCGGGACCAAGCTGAAGGGGGACTCCGACGCAGCCTCTCTGCTCGTCTGCACGTCGGTGATCTAGGGAGGGGTCGAGAGTAGGGCAGCCATGATAAAGAGAATGAGACAGCCATGATGTCCCTACCCCTGCAGTCCCAGTTCAAGTACATCTGAGTCTTCTTGGGTAAGAGAGATGTTTGTTAAGTTGGCTATTGCATTCTTCTCCTCTACATTCAAATCTGTAGTTATTTGCTGTTGGATCATGTTGCTCTCCTGGAGGATTCTCCTTGTTGTTCTTGTTGTTATTCTATATATGGTCAAGTTATTTATATGTGGAGTTGTGTTTAGAAAAACGTTTCTTACCTGTAAAAACATACTTTCACAATATTTTTGTCCTCAATATTCTTGACACAATATTTTGTCCACACAATAGAATTTTTTTCGATATTTTGTCTAAACACCCTCCACCCCATCAGAATTACCACATCACAGTATTTCCAGTTATCTAGGACAGTGGTTCTTAACATTGTGACTTCTATGGACCCCCACTTAAACATTACTTGAATCAGGAGACCCCCCACAGATTCATTATCGGAATCCAATCCCCCTAGCCCCCCTAAAACTTTACTAGGCAATATCAATAATGAACCAGTACACAAACATACAGACACAAGTATTCATCAAACAACTACACAAGCAATTACATATTTAATTTAATTGACAAACAAATATTTTTTTAATTCAACTGAGACCTGCTATCATCCTTATTATATTCTGTTTGATGTACCTGTACTGACTGTTCCCACAAATTAATCTGGGGATACCAACTTAATTTTTGACATCCAATTTCAAATTCCTTCACATTTACAGAACATTTAAAAATGTTACATTTTTAATTTTGCTCTTTTATTTGTATACACTTTATTAATCTGTTAATATTATTTAATTTTCTAAGCACCTGCGGACCCCCTAAGTAGGCGACGCAGACCCCCAGACGTCCCCGTACCACAGGTTAAAAACTGCTGATCTTAGATATTTCATTCTTAAACTTTGGCTACTAAAAATAGATGAAATATACCATATATTCAAACAAACCTCATTCAGGCTCAAGACATGCAATTTCGTATGGCAGGAATTGCTCCTATTTTATCTGTCATCTGCCTAAAATTGCCTCCATTTTAATGTAAGTCCGCCTTGAAACAAAGTCCCCTAATTTTGGAATTCGTGGAATTTCTGGTTACATTCCGTGAAAAAATTGAGGGATTACTGGAGAAACCGTATGCAGTATCTCTTATTACCCATTTATTTACTCATTTCTAAGAATAGCCTCAAGGGACAATTTAGAATTTCAAAGCCTCGCTGGAGATTAACCAGTAGTCACAATATCGGGAACTGCAGAGCAGTGTGGAAATATTGGGCAATTTAATGGTGCACATAGAATTAGGACCATAGAGGATTCCCTTTCGTACTTGCTGGTACTCCCAATTTAGGCGTATGAAACACAGTTAAATGTTTTAAGTAAAAGGAGAAGTGAGGCAGGGGTGCATTCTTGCCCTGGTTTTATTTACATTGTATATAAATAATTTGGGAGCAGTGCTGTCTAACTCTTGTCTAGACATTCCTTGAACAGGTTCTAAATCAATCCCAGCACTTTTATATGTGGATGGCGCAGTTTTAATTGCCAGGACCTCAATTGCGTTGAAATCTTTAGTTAATACTTTTATTGATTTTATGGTAGCTTTTAATCTTGCGGTCAATTTTGATAAATCTCACATACTGTCAATTGGTTACCCAAAAAGGGTGAATAAATCCCTTCCTTGTAAAGGAGGAGTGCTAACCAATGTGCCCACTTATCCATATTTGGGTGTATTATTTGATGACAGGGGCACTTGGGTAGCACAGCGTGCTCTAAAGAAAAATACCTTAGCAAGAGCAGCTGGAGCCTCACTGGATTTCGCTAGAAGACTAGGGAGCAAACCCATACAACTACTGCTGAAAATATACAATGAGAAATGTTTCGCTATGACAGTGTATGGTAGAGTGGTTTGGGGTTACAAGGATTGTAATGAACTTCAAGGGGTAGAAAATAAACATTTACAAAAAACTTCTGGCTGCTCCCTCCAATATTCCAACTTTTATTTTACATGAGGAATTAAAGCAGGGCTACTTGACAGATAACATTGCTGTAGTACCCCTGATAAGGTGGCGAAAAATTTTGTCCAGAGAAAAGCCAAATCTAAACAGACTATCTTAGAGGACTGCATGAGTTTGGATAGAGGTGCCGACATTCCATGGTGTAATTACATCTCACGGAAGCTTTCAGCTCTTGGGCAACCAGAGCTATTTAATAAACCCAGAAAGCTGCACTCCTAAACTGTGAAAAACTTAAAACCTCAATTTTTAATGAGGAGACAGTTGGATAGAGAAGCAAATGAACTTTGAAGTGGAGTGGTGTGGCTCACTGGTTAGAGGCCGCAGACCCGGAAGCAGAGGACAGCCCGGGACCAGGGTTCAATTCCCGATGCGACAGGGTCGTGAACCAGGGTCAGCGGACTTGATAATTCTCGCCTTGGTGCCTACTCTAACCAGGGATCACACTCGGCAACTCTGAGCATTAGCTTGCCTCATCTCCACAACGGCCCCCCACAAACGCCGGGGATGCCTGGTTTCACCTTGGAGATACCCAGGAGGGAACATCTCACAGGGAAAGCCAAGACGGGTTCCCCAGCGGTCTATAGCGCCAGGACACCTCCGGGTAGCAGTGCGCTTTACAAGACACACACATTTACATTTACATGAAACCTACATGTAAACATTTTATGATTTTAAGTCCTGGTATTTTAACTCAACATTTTTGGTCTTTTGTTAATAATTTGCATCATCGCTTTATTTTATCTAGATTTAGATTTAATTGTATCCACTGGCTCCTAACTGTGCCCAAAGGTTTTTCAAAGTTAGGTTCCTTGCAACCATGTGCATGTGATCACTTTTCAGAACAAGATCTATTGCTCTTTTTTGTTCTTTTGTGGTTTTTATACCCAGCTGCGAGTTAAATACATCCTACAACTTTTAAGAGATTGCCAATTTCCACAAGTTAGGCCAGTACTGATCTACCTACAAATGCTATCCTTCCCATTTGTTTGTTACGGGGTCGCACGTTTCTTATCAGGGGCAATTCGTAAAAGAAATAATATGGTGGGTTAACAATTATGACCCGGGTCATTAGAATATGTGTTTTATTTTGAATTCATTTTAACCAAGCGTATTTTAACCTGTAATGCAATGTGTTTTTATGTAAAAAAGTACTTTTTGGTCAGAACATGGCCGAATAAAGTTTTAATTGACTTGACTTGAAGTAAAATATATTTAAGCTTTTTTTCTCTTAAAACATCCTCTACCGAAGTGCTGTTTAATGAGGGAAATTACATTCTCGCAAATGGTTTTTCTAAATATCCCTCATTTCTGTTCCCTCTGGGTGGCAACTGTGCCCTTCATTATTCACTTTCTCTATGGAACAAGATACTTTACCCTAATAGATGATCTATGGCTGTCTGATAAGTAATTCACCCTGTATTCGTATTCGTTGTATAATGTTACCTACCACCCTGCGTTCATTAATCACAATAATAAATGGCAAGAGAAATCCAGGACTGAGTGAGTTCCTCAATCTCCCTCCTTCCCCACTCGCCACTACCGAGAGAGCTGTTTTCACATTAGAAAGGTTTCCATGCAATAGTATTTAACCAGCCAATAGCAGGTTAATAATGCGTGTATCGCTGCTTTTGTTTTGCAAGTCATGCTGGACCCCAAGAAGGGAAGGGGCAAGGACAGTTTGGGCAAACTTACTTAAAAGGATCACAGAGTTGCACGCCTTAAGTGTGAACTGCAACAGACACGTTGGGTGATCATGTCTTTTCGTGCTTTATTGTGTTGTAGATCAGTGGCTCTTAACCTGTGGTCCGAGGACAGCTGGTGGGCTGCATTGTATACTTAGAGGTTCCGCAACTGTTTTACAAAGTTTAACTAATATTGAAATTAATTATTTGGAATAATGAAGTAAATACAAATAAAGAAGCAAAATAGAACATTTGGAAACTTTGTCTATATCTGATTTGAATTACAAAAAGTCAATATTTGAGGATTTGTTTGTTCTATATTTATCTGTGTATCTTTGTGTATTGTTTTCAGGTTAAAATCATGGTAATTGCTTAATCTGCGGGATCCAGGTTCCAATAATGGCTAAATGAGAGTCTCTGTATTCTAGTAATGATTCACCGGTGGTCCGCAGAAGTCAAATGTTTAAGAAACGCTGTTGCAGATCATTGTGGGGAGGCTGTGGCACTTGGAAGCACATTTACACATAATACTCACATATTCAGCTGTGTTACACTATTCTACTCATGAGCAGGGGAGGAGTTAGATTTATTACATGGTTGCTCATATATTCTCAGGTGCACAAGAAGACCTACCCTTTGCACCTTCTTTGACTTTTTAAAGGGGCCAAATATTTTTAATATCACTAAAAACAATTAGGAATTTTAACTCTAATTAGATAACTCCAACCAGTACTTCTGGATGGTACTTGGGAATTACATCTGAACAGATGAGCTGTTTATGACATAAAGCTCTGTAGTTTGAGGGGTATATTGCCCTTAGACCTCAAACTATGCTTCCATCCCTTCCCTCTTACCTGGCTTTAGGTGTGTCCTGAGAATCCCGGGCATTTTTGAATAGGACGACAGCATACCCAAGAAATAAAATGTATGTCCCTAGCAATGCACGTGCGGAATCCCCAGTACTGAAGTGCCAGTGAGGGCCTGAAAGCAGTATCAGTGGATCTGCTGGGCTCTCACAGAGTTCTCTGCTTCTTTTTTGCTTAATTTAAGTGTCATTCTAAGCCTCAAATGGTATTGCTTTGACTTGTACTCGGTAATCTCTTGTGTCTGGACAAAGCTATACCTCTCTGAAGAGTTCTAATGAGAGCGAAACACGTGTCATGTGTTGCTTTTATTCCTTTTAGGTTGGCTTGGTTGGTATTTTACCAATTCAAAGCTGGAATACTGTGCCTGAAGTAGTAAAAAGCTTTTGTCATTTTACGGCTCAGCATGGATAGCACTGTGCTAGTCCTATGTTTAAAAACGCTGTAAAAATGACAAAAGACTTTGTCCCTTTCTATTTCGGCATAGATGGCACTGTGCTAATCCTGTGCTTAAAGACTTCGATAGAAAAGCAGACATTTGAGGTGAGCAAATCTAGGTCACTGATGTTGAGGGTGCTCTATACTGGAGCTGCTTTCCCCCTAAACTTGACAACTACCCAGAGTTCTCTGCTTTTTTGCATATATCGCCAAACTTAAAAGTGTAATCTGAGCAGGCATACGTTCAGCAAAGGGATCATTTGGATGGTTATTTTAGCGAAATATGGGAATTTGAGGTGGGGGCAGACAGCCTCCCTTAGCCATCAAAACACATAGTACAGTAGAGGTCCTAATGGTGCTGGTGATAAGAAATAACTCCAGCAAAGCATGCAGAACTACAAACTCCACAGACGTCTGAGGTCTGCCAGCCAGCACTTCCTTCTCAGCCCGGATGTTGACTGTTAGAAATGTGGTCTCTAGTTGGCAGTGGTTTGCACCCTGACAAAAAAGACCCACACTTTAGTCAGGGTAAGTGTAGTACACACTAGGTTTACATGTGCTCACCCTCGGGTAGCTTGGCACAGATCAAGCAGGCTAAACTAACGAGGCAATACACAAGTTAAGGTATGAATCCTTCAATATTAAATGCATTTCTAGCTTTCAGTCCTTATTGTGATGAGTGCTGGCTGGCTTCAAGAGTCGCATGGACCCCAGCACAGTACCTTGAATGTGGTACAAAGTCAAAGACGGTGTGATTCTCAGCGGAGGTGAGGCGCCATGATGGCAGGTGATGCGGTGGTTCCTTACTGCTGTGTATGTCATTGACACATTTGCGTTCGGGGATGAGGAGTTGCACAAATGAGGTGAGGCGTCGCTATAGCAAAGTGATTTGTCGGTTCCTGGAGGTTGTGCAGGGTCTTTGAGCCGCTAATGCCCGGGGACGATGGAAGGCACATAGTAGGTGATGGATTTTTTGCAGTTGCGAGACCTCGGGTCCTGAAGGCAACACAGTGTCGATGATGCGTCAGTGTCACAGCATGGTGCGTCGATTCCATGGCATCGATGTTAAACCACCAAGTCGCAGGTGCTGGGTCGGAATTGGAACAGTGTGCCACGAACTTCAGCAAAGCAGTGCTTGAGACTCACACAGCAGCGGTACTTCAGAGGGGCTGCAGCTCCATCAGGGCTTGCATTGTAAGTCACTATGCTGTGCACTCAGCGATTGGGGACCATAGCGTCATTGCAGGTAGTGGCACTGCAGAGGTTTCACAGGGATGCGCGCGTTCCAAAGTGACAATTAGAGTTCATGCTTCGGTTTCTTGGTTGCAGCACCAGAATCACCTCCAAGGATCCAGAACTGGGTTTGCCACCACTTGCCAGGTCAGGGCTCACAGCAGAGAAACCCAGGTGCTGGTAGCAAAATGCAGGTGATGTCTTTGATGGCCCTGAGACTTCCAACAGGAGGCAAGCTCAACCTAAGCCTTTGGAGAAACTTTAGAAAGCTGGATGCTGAGAGCAAAGTCCGGTCCTCTCACTCCCAGGCAAGAAGCAATAGAAAGCAGGCCAACACAGCAAAACAAGCAGCAAAAATACAGTCCCTCCTGCCAGCTGTTCTTCGTGGCAGAATGCCCTCAGTCCATAAGTATTTCTTTTTCCAGTGTTATGGTGTCAGAGGTCCGGGACTGATACCGATTTTGGCCTTTGAAGTAGGGAGACTTCAAAGAAAGGCATTTGTAGTGCACAAGACCCTGCCCTTCCTGATGCTTCCTTCAGACACTCTACGGGGGTATGAGGTTCTTTATGTGGGGACAGGGACAGCCCTACTTAGGTGCCTAAGACAAGCATAGATATGGATACTGCATCCACAACTATCATCATTGGTTGCACTTCACTGTTAATCCTCCTTCCCCAAGCAATTCATATAAAAATCACAGAGCCTTTCCCGCAGAGCCCTGGTTTGATGACAAATGTAGGTTACAAAAACAAGCCTGCCATAGCTTGGAAAGGAAATGATGTACCAACTGCGTACCTTCAGATAAACACCTGTGCAAACAGGCCATCTGAGTCTATAAAGAAATTATTGTGAAAGCAAAATCTAGTTATTTTTCATCTAAAATCCAGTCCTCCTCTAAGCTTGCCCAAAGGGATCCCCCATCAGAAAATGGTGTTCTGACTTCCTTTTTCACCTTTATCTATAGCATATGTTAGGTCCTTACTGAGTCAGGTCAAGTCATGTTCTCCACTTGACCCTTGCCGCCCTAGAATCCTTCTACTTGCTCCTGATATCGTAGACAAGCACCTTACAGACATCTTTAATCTGGTATTTGAGACCAGCTACTTTCTGAAGGAGTGGAAAAAGGCCTCCATACTCCCTCTGTTTAAGAAACCTACCTTGGGCGCCAATGATCCTAATAATTGCCCCATCTCTCTAATTTCTTCCCGGCGACTATTGTAGAAAATTGTAGAAAAGGCCATTAACACTAAACTTTCTGTTTTCATCAGTTACAACGGTCTTCTAGATGATACCCAATTTGCAGAAGCCAGCATAGCACCCAATTGGCCCTTATCACTGCCTCAGAAGAAATCAGACTATCCCTAGATGCAAGTGGAAATACTGCCCTGATTTTGTTGATCTCTCAGCAGCATTTGACACAGTTAATCATGGCCTGCTTATAGAGTGTCTTTGCTTTCTTGGTATCAGGAGTTCGGTACTTCAGCTTCTGAAATCCTTCCTCTCAGACCGAGAGCAGTTTGTCACCCTGGATGAGTTTAACTCTGCCTCTTTTTCTCTACCATGTGAGGTCCCGCAGGGCCCTTCATTGAGCCCTTCCGTCTTTAATCTTTATTACCCTCCTGGCTGATTTGATTAGATCTTTTTGCTTTGCAGTGGTGTTCTGCGCAGATAACACTGAGATAGTGGTGTCAGTGGGCAGTAATCCAGATGACACTGCTTTCAGATCCCACGATTGCATGCTCCAGATTGGGAACTGGATGTCCTGTAAAACCGAGGTGCTACTGGTTGGCAGAAATACATCTTTTTGGTCTCCTAGATGGTAGCCACAGCATTTTAGAGCACCTCCCCCCCACGTCTCCAAGGCCAGGAACCTAGAGGTGCTCTTTGAAACAATCTTTCTTTTGATGGGCATAGCAATGCTATACTTTGTTTTTTTCCATGCTTAAGACACTAATAAAACTTCTTCTGTTCATCCCTTGCGATCTATGGAAAAATGTAGCTTCCACTCTGATTATTTCCAAAATTGATTATTGCAATGCCTTGTTTACCAACATCCAGAAAAGATGCCACATAAAAACTGCAAATTCTAATCAGAATTCTGTGGCACAACTACTCCTGAGAATTCCCAAGTTCCGATCTGTTTCTCAGGGCCTCTTCCAGCTCCACTGGCATCCCATTAAAAAACATAAGGATTTCAATGTCCTCTGGCGATGCACGAGGTGGGGCCCAAGTACATTAAACAATTCTTATAATGGTACACATCTCCAGTACATCACTTAGATCGTTGTCATCTCAGAATTTCCCCATATTACAAGGATCTCACTGGGGTGGCAGGAGCTTCATAATCTGCACCACTAAGCTTTGGAATTCGATGCCCTCAGATTTTAAGAAAAAGACGAACTGTTTTCTTGCTGGAAAGCTCTTAAAACATGGCTTTTCAACAGTTAGACATCTGTTCCTTTCCCGTCTCTATGTTGTTTGCTTAGGCTGTGATCACTTTCCCAGACCAATAGCGCCTAGACACCCCAGGGTATTGGAGCCCTCTATAAATTAATTTTTCATTTAATTTCATTTTCAAGTGTCAACTCCTCCCAGCACTCTAGCTTAGGAAGACCCATCAGCCTTGTGATGGGACATAGGGATATGCAGGTTACACCTCAGCTCCTTCTGTGTGTGATTAACTAGAGCATACATACTCAAACATTTTCTGGGGCCCCACAAAGTATGCTCGGTGGTGAGCTTGCATGCCGTATTGATGCTAGCAGGATGGGAGTAGGGCTTTGTGTTGGTTAAATGTTGCAGGATACTTTTCTAGATTGATTTCCTTTACTTCAGTTCACCTGAAAATAAAAGGTTCCCCATTTATTTAACAACTTTCTGGATGTTAGTGCTCTCTGAAGTAAACAGCAGTCTGCTGTTAACCCATGGGGCTGCATGTGAAGGTCACGAGGGCCCCAGGCTGCCCCCAGGCCATACTTTGCGTATCACCGGTCTAGAGTGAGTTCACAAAACCCAACTGTCATCCAACCCTGACGTGTATTCTTGGAACAGGTAAAGGCACAGAATGGCTATAGTAAGAAAATGGAAACTTTCTAAAAGTGGCATTTTCAGACCTGCAATTTTAAAACCAACTTCCCTTAAAGATGTGTTTTGAAATTATGAGTCCGAAGACACCAAACTCTAATTTTCTATCAGCTCCCAATTGGATGATACCAGTATAAAATGCTACAGTGCAGCTTCAATGCTAAACTATGGAACAGATAGGCCTGGCTGCAATGAAAAGTGAATTTAGTAGGCTTTCACTACCAGGACATGTAAACCTTAAAAGCACATGTCCCACCTTGTAAATACAAAGCACTCGGCCCCTGGGGCTTCCTAGGGCCTACCTTAGGGTGCGTTACATGTAATAAAAGGGATAGTTTGGGCCCAGCAAGTAGGTGTACTTGCCAGATCAGCATGGTAGTTAAGACTGCATACACAGACTCTGCAGTGGCAGGCCAGATACACAGTTTAAGCGCTACTCATTTGGGTGTCACGGTCAGTGCTGCAGGCCCACTAATAGCATTTGATTTATAGGCCCTGGGCTAATAGAATGCACTCTGTGAAGGACGTACTACTAAATCAAATATGCCAATCATGGAGAAATCAAATGCCATTACATTTTAGACACAGACCACATGCACGTTAGCACTGATAAGAAGTGGTGAAGAGCGCAGAGTCCAAACACCAGCAAAAAAACTAAATCCAGCCCGCAATCCAAAGCAGGAGGCCAGAAGCAAAAAGACTGGGGAAACCATGCCAAAGGATGCCAGGTCTAACATTGAAAACACAAGGACATGATGGACGGAGTGCTGAAACTTTTCAGACACTCACCCCCAGTCACAGATCTGGGTTAAATCCATCATCATTTTTTAGCTCACTTTGCCACCCCAGTTCAAACACAGTTATACGCAAATCAGCCTTGACCCTGTGCCTCATGGGAACTGTGTGTCTTTTGCTTTCTAAGTCTAACATTGACACATAATAAAAAAACGACAGAAGATAGTCTACCAAGACCCCTTGCTCTGAAAATATCTTTCCCTAACAAAACCTACTGTTTACCAGCTTCAGAAGTCCCACCTAATCACTAACTATAGTGCAGTTTGTAATTGCCTCCAGTCTTGCAGCATATACGTTGGAGAGTCCCACTTGACTCCCTTTGTCCACAGACAAGCCCACCATCATCATATGCAACTTTCACTGAGCCCCTTGTGTAACTTACACTGAGCACTTTTTTCAATTTGATTGTATTGCCATTTAAACATAAAGAGTGCACATCTCTGTTAGAAATGGGGGTCTCCAGTTGGCAGTGGTATGCACATTGTTCAAGTAGGGACCCTGTCTTCTAACCTCTGCTCAACCCCTTGGTAGCTTGACACGAGCAGCCAGGCATATCTCAGAGAAAATGTCTAAAGAATTTTTACAAAACACTTAGTAACCCATTAAAGCACTGCAAATGGACACCATGCCAGTTAAGAAAAATAAACACTCTTAATCTGAATCAAGCAAGACTAAAACAACAAAGTTCCAACATACAGAACTAAAGATATCACTTTTTAAAGGTTTAAGCAATTCTGTCCATAGAACTCTATGGATGTGGTGATTTTAGCACAATGTACCTTTGATGCGCAAAATCCAAGGCAAAAAACACTCGCAAAGGAGAGATGCGTTGATTCTTGAGTCTCAGGGAAATGGAGGCATCAGTTCTGCTCCACGCAGGAGGAGTGTTGCATCGATACCTTACTTCGAGGGGAAGTGATGCGTCGAAATCCGAACTTGGGTCCTTTCTGCGGGGCGATGCACTGAAAACTTGGAGTATAGTTTGATCTGTGGAAAATCCAGATGTGCTGTGATAAATGCTGCCAGCCACGTACAAGCACAGCAACGATTTTTCGGCTGTCGCGCGGCGTGCAATAGGTTTCAGCCACACAGCCACGCCTGTGTCAGAGTCGGAGCAGTTGTCTTTGGCGTCAGAGACACAGTGCTCCAGACTCGGGTGCGGTGAACTTGGAGCCATGCAAACCTGTGTGGAGTTGATTCTACCAGTCCCAAACGGGAGTTGCGGTGATCCTTCGGATGCAGTGCAGTGATACATTGGTTTTCCAACTGCACACGAGGCTTACGGCCTGAAAAACATGTGTGGAGGGTCACCGTGGGAATTTGTCTTCTTCTTTCTGCAGAAAAGCCACTTCTAAGGTCCCAGAACTGGAATTAGCACCACTTGACAGGTCAGAACTCCCAGCAGAGGAGTCCAGGGACTGCAGCGAAAATCTTTGATGGGCTTGAGACTTCTTAATACTAGGCAAGCACACAAAAGCTCTTAGAAAATCTTCTCAAGCAGGATACAAAGCAAAGTCCAATCCTTTTCCTCTCCAAGATGGAAGCAGCAACTGCAGGCCAACCCAGCAAAGCAACACAGCAATGGGGCAGTACTCCTCCTGGCAGCTCTCCAGCTCTTGCTCGTGCCAGAGTCTCCTCGTGATCCAGAAGTGTCCTAGAAATGTGGGGCCACACATCCAATACACATACCCCTTTTGGCCTTTTAAGTAGGCATACCTCAAAGGATAATCTTTGTAGTGCACAGATTCTGCCTTGCCCTGTCCCGGCTCCTCACACACTACAGGGGGTGGAGACCGTGTGTGAGAGGACAAACACAGCCCTATTCAGGTGTCAGTGAGAACTCCTCCCACCACTGTAGCTCAGGCAGGCCCATCAGCCGGGTGGTGGGCAACCAGGATATTCAGGGCATACCTCAGCTACCAATGGCTGACTGTCTAAAGTGAATGCACAGCCCAACTGTTGGTGTAAACCAGATGTGGATTCCACAGTCAGGCAGAGGCACAGAATGGTACAACAAGAAAATGCCCACTTTGTAAAAGTGCCATTTTCTAACACACAATTTAAAAACCAACTTCATTAAAAGGTGTATTTTTAAATTCTGAGTACAGGGAGCCAAAACTCCAAATCTCTATCTCTTCCCAATTGAAAGTTAGACTTGTAAGGTGTTAGAATGGCCGTTATGTATGAGTTCCCGTTGTGGAGCTCCCGGGCTAGGGATCGCCTTAGGGCGCAAATCCCTAGAAAAGCGCCCACCCAGCAAGTTGCCACAACCTGGCCAGTGAGCCACGACTCATTGTTGACTACAGATTACTGGTCACAGCGGCAAAGTCGAGAAATAATGAAGTGGGAACCCAGGAAGATTTCCTGTTTCCTGTGCTCTGTCGCCGTCTACACAAATCCCAGTGAGTGTTAGGAGACGTGCCTGCAGACGGCTCCCTGCCCTTCCACCCCAGTACGCCTGTCCCCACTTGCAAAGCAGAAATTTATGAGCTGGGAATTTACTGCCTTCCCCTATCCACTCCTGTGACTTGTCAGAGGGAGAGAGCTGGGCTGACATTCTGTGGGTTGTGTTTGGTGCTTTAGGATTAACACCCTTCTGAGCCATAGCAGAAATAATTTAAAAAAGATAAAAGTTAATGACTTACAGTTGGCCCACGGGAATTTAAATGAAAGGGAGGGTGGCCCAGCCCAGCCTCCACTGGCCTCTGAGGGCCACAGAGGCCCCGCCCTTTGCCCGGGCTTCACCTGGCGACGCTCCCGCGCAGCGGTATACTGATTCCTTACTGTAGGGCACGCAGCGTCCTGTGGGTGGGGCTGGCAAGGGAGGCGTGTCCAAGTGCAATTGGTCATGCAGGGACTCCTGGGAGACTGAGTCCCTGCTGCGCCTCTCGCCTGTCACCGCCCGCTCGCTGTAGCCGGTTTTCTCAAGTGCCACTGCCCCAGCTGCCCAGGTGGGCTGTTGCTCCCATTGGTTTTCCCGCACAAAGCGGCACCCGCACAAAGCGGCACCCGCGAAGCGGGTGTGGCAAGAGGTGAGTGTGGTCTGCTACTTAGGAAGTGCTACGGTAAGGTTCCACTCCGGCCAGGATACAAGTTTTTCCCGCAGTTAGGAGAAAGCAGGCTGCCTAAATCCACACAGCCATCTGTGGGCGGGGCTGGCAAGGGAGGCGTGTCCAGGTGCAATTGGTCATGCAGGGACTCCTGGGAGACTGAGTCCCTGCTGCACCTCTCGCCTGTCACCGCCCGCTCGCTGTAGCCGGTTTTCTCAAGTGCCACTGCCCCAGCAGCCCAGGTGGGCTGTTGCTCCCTTTGGTTTTCCTGCACGAAGCGGCACCCGCGAAGTGCGGCAAGAGGTGAGTGTGGTCTGCTGTTTAGGAAGTGCTATGGCAAGGTTCCATTCCGTCCAGGGTACAAGTTTTTCTGTTTCGTACCTTTTATATAATTCATGTACTTTGA